>NW_006419128.1:0-618 GCF_000296735.1 Chrysochloris asiatica | reverse complement strand
ATCCCACCTAAATTTAGAGACCATCTCAAGAACAGATTTGATGCACTAGGCATAAATGACCGAAGACCAGAAGAGCTGCCAAATGACATCAAGAACATCAGACAGGAAGAAAGCAAAAGTTCATTAACACACAATGCCAAAATGGATGTCAGAAGAGACTCTGAAACTTGCTTTCCAGTATAGAGATGCTAAAGAAACTTGAAAAAATGAGGAAGTAAAAGAGCTGAGCAGAAAATTTCAAAGGACAGATGGAAAAGACAAAGTAAAAGATAATAATGAAATGTGCAAAGACCTGGATTTAAAAATCCAAAAAGAGAGTACATGCTCAGCATTTCTCAAGCTGAAAGAACTGATGAAATAAGTCATGTCTCAACCTGAAATATTGAAGGACTCTATGGGCAAAATATTGAATGATGCAGAAAGCATCAAAAGAAGATGGAAGTATACACAGTTAATGTATAAAAAAGAAATTGTTGATGTTCAACAATTTCAAGAGTAGTGTATGATCAAGAACCGATGGCACTGAAGAAAGAAGTCCAAGAATCTCTGAAAAGATATTGACAGAATACAAGTCTCCAGGATTTGACAAAATACAAACTGAAATTTTTAAATAAATTT
>NW_006419127.1:3764-4457 GCF_000296735.1 Chrysochloris asiatica | reverse complement strand
TTAATAAGAATGTTGTTAATTGGTCGAGTGATGAGGATTTTTGTTTTCTTGACTTTGAGATGTATTCCATATTGAAGGCTGTGCTCTTTGATCTTCATCAGTAAATGTTTATGTTCTCTTCACTTTCAGCAAGCAAGTATGAGTATTCCAGAACACTTAATTGTGCTCATGAGGAATCTGTACCTGGACAAAGAAGCAGTTGTTTGAACAGAACACGGGAACACTGAATGGTTTAAAGTTTTTAACCATGTTGGTACCACCTTAACACCCTGGTATTCTAGATGTAGGGTCTTTGCTTGAGTAAATTAATACAGCTCCTTGCATCTGGTACTGAAATGACTAATGTCTTTTTCTCAGTTCTGGTTTCAAAGCATTGTCAGAAGCAATTTGCCTTTATTTGGCAAGGTCTATAAGATGTTTTCACTGTCATACCTGAGAAGTATATCAATTCGCCAACATTCTGTCATAATTCAGTCCAAAGCAAAGCAGATTGCATTTTCCTGCCCTAAGACATCACACTGGCCTATTATATTGACGACATTAGTCTGACTGGACCTAGTAAGGAAGACTGATCCTAGATGTATTGGTGAAATATCCATGTGCTAGAGGAATGGGATTTTAACCTGGCAAAAATTCAAAAACCTTCCTTCTCAGTGAAATTTCTAGGAGTTCAATGGTGTGGGACGCGTGGAG
>NW_006419127.1:0-634 GCF_000296735.1 Chrysochloris asiatica | reverse complement strand
ATTCTTAGTGTTTTAGTAGTTAAGATGTAGTTTTTACATCCATGATGAGATATAGCCCAATAAAATAAACCCCATGTAATGATTTAAGTGGTAAGGCCTGATCTGGTATAATTATCCTACATTGCAAATCCCCACTCCTATTATATTAATATCAGTAGGTGTAAAACATGGCCTTAATGATGCTAATAATGCAGGAGATCTCATGACAGAATTATGAATGATTAATGACTTTTTCACTGTAAATACCGTTTTAAAACAACATAAAAGGTAATTACAATCATGGACCTCATGAGATGGAATTTACAGGAATCAATTTGAATTAATCTGTGTGAAAGACTGTGTAAAAGCAATATCATCAACCAAAATAAGACAAGAGGTAGGCTGTGAAACAATCAGTTAACTCATATACAAGTTCATGATGAAGCTGAAGAAATTTACAACTCCACAAGAGCCTAAATATGACATTGAATATATCCAATCTGTATATAGAGACCATCTCGACTGTAGAATTGAGGCATTAAACACTAACGATGGAATACCAGAACAGTTGTGAGATGACATCAAGAACATCATACAGGAAGAGAGCAAAAGTCCATTAAAAAGACAGTTAAGAAAGAAAAGACCAAAATGAATA
>NW_006419126.1:0-1700 GCF_000296735.1 Chrysochloris asiatica | reverse complement strand
TGTTGGTATTTATTGTTACTACCTCCATGAGTATAGGTCAAGTTCATCAAATTGTAATAATTTGCCCTCGTTTCATTTATCAAAATTTGCTTTCTTCTTCTTTTTCTTTTTTATCTTCCTCTAGTCGAGTTCTGATTATCAAGCCATCAAGGCTAGGTCAAATGGGTACTATGTGCAACTTTTGGTGTTCTTGTGTGATCCCTCTTATTTTCTATTAGCTGGATGCTTTACTCTCAGCTCTAACCCTCTGTGGCTATGTCCTTGTCCATGGGCTCAGGTGTCCCCAGGTCTCACCATATATTGGACCAACCAACCCTTCTTCTTCTCTCTCTCACCTCCAGGTCCACAAGAGTCTGTGGAACATGGTTGAACTCAGCCCATTTCTTCATTGCTGCCTTTCTCCCCCTTCCACTCATCAGTAGACCAACATGGGCACCAGCAAGCTTACATGCCCGCTCATGTGTTCCCTTTGAGTTTCAGTCTTAGAGGAGGGTTTGTCCTGAAGGGACTTGATTGTTTCCCTTGATGGCTTCCCAGTGAATAATGTGCTTCTTGTAGTAGCCAGTCATGCTGCCATTTTTGTTTTGTGTTTTCCCTCGTGATCTTTCTTTGAAGATGTATCTTATGTCACTCTAACTGTTCCAGGCTGGTCTGCTAGTCCTTTCTAGTGGGAATGTCCCACCTCAGAAGGTTCTTGCTGAGTCTCAGGATTCCACCTAAGATCCTATACACTGCAAAGGCTCCACAAGAGGCCTGTTTCACTGGACAAGTTTTAGGTATTCCAATCATTTATAGGCTGAAGACGGGCTTACAAGCTTTCTGTAATCATGTTTCCTGACATTCTTTTCTACCCAACTCAAGTTTCAATTTTACAATAGTAGGAAAGAGATACCAATATACACAAGGTAGTCAAGCATCTTAGTATTACTTCCCCTCTTCAAACTATGTCTTGATCCCTGAATCAAAGATCCTTCATGTTCCAAGGTTGAGCATGCATAACTGTTTACCTAGGGTTTCCTAGGCTGTACCTTTTAGGAGAGCAGTTGTTGTTGTTGTTAAGTGCCGTCGAGTCGGTTCCGACCTATAGCGACCCTGTACAGGGTTTCTGAGGGTGTAAATCTTTACGGGAGTAGAAAGCCTCATCTTTCTCCTGCGGAGTGGCTGGTAGTTTCGAACCGCTGACCTTAATGTTCGCAGCCCGATTCGTAACCACTACGCTAAATTATGAAGAAATACATGCTGTAGATAGATTGTATTGTAGAACTGAAAGACAGAGTTGGAATATTTCACATATTTATGAGCATATTTATAAACCTGAAGAAAACATACCAAATGTAATTAAAGCATTGGAGAATCACAGATGTTTTGCTCACTCTTGTACCTTAAATGTAGGCAATTGATTTTTCCTTATTGTCTTTTTGTTGTGGTGGTTGTTAAGTGTCTTCTAGTCAGTTCTGATTCAGTTCCACCCTGTATAGGGTTTCCAAAGTACAGTTGTTGTTGTGTGCTATTGAGTCGGTTCTCACCCATAGCAATCCTGTATAGGGTTTCCAAGGAGCAGCAGGTGAGCTTGAACCGCTGACATTGTGGCTCAAACGACCATGCAGTACAGCACATTAACCCACAGTGCCACACCAGGACTCCAGCCCAGTGCTTATCTTATAGTCTTTTTGTTGTTTCTATTAAGTGCCTTCGAGTCA
>NW_006419125.1:2915-3449 GCF_000296735.1 Chrysochloris asiatica | reverse complement strand
CTACCAACTTCTTCAATCTGAAATCGATCAAACATGCAATCAGGATGTATTGCTCATTACTGGTGATTGGAATGCAAAAGTAGGGAACAAAGAGGAGGGACCAGTAGTTGGAAAATATGGCCTTGGTGATAGAAATGATACTGGAGAATGAATGATAGACTTCTGTAAGACAAATGATTTGTTTATTTCAAAAAACTTTTTAGACAGCATAACAGACAACTATACACATGGTCTCTTGCCAGAAGGAACACATAGAAATCAAAGTGACTACATCTGTGGAAAGAGAAGATGGAAAAACATCATATCATCAGTAAAGACAAGGCCAGGGGCAGACTGTTGAACAGACCATAAAATTCTGATATGCAAATTAAAACTCAAGAAAATGAAAACAAGTCTATGAGAGCCAAAATATAACCTTAAATTTATCCCACCTGAATTTAAAGATCATCTGAAGAACAGATTTGATGCATTAAGCACTGAAGACCGAAGACCAGAAGAGTTGTGGGATGACATCAAGAACATCATACATGAAGA
>NW_006419125.1:0-1118 GCF_000296735.1 Chrysochloris asiatica | reverse complement strand
GTGGCAGTGGTAGTGAGGTTGGCCCAGGATCGGACATTGTTTCGTTCTGCTGTGCATGGGGTCGCTATGAGTCGGTTCCGACTCGATGCCACCTGGCAACAACAGCATACAGCCAACTGATTTTTGACAAAACACCTAAATATATCTCACAGGGAGATGATAGTCTCTTCAACAGATGGTGCTGACTGAACTGGAAAATGATATGCAAAAGATTGAAACAAGACCTTCACCTGACACCTTATACAAAAACCAACTTAACGTGCATTAAGGACCTAAATGTGAAGCCCAGGATTTTGAAGGCCATCCATGAAAAAATTGGGACAAAATTGAGGGCACTAATTCTGAGAATACAGAGACTATAAAACATTTTGAAAACCACACAAACAAAAGTTGATAATATAGATGAATGGGACATAATAAAAATTAAAAATCTATGTGCATCAAAAGACTTCAAGAGAAGAGTAAAAAGGAAACACATAGAATGGGAAAAAATCTTTTGAAATGACACATTAGACAGGGGACTCATTTCTAAAATATACAGGAAACTACAACACTTCTACAAGAAAAAGACAAATAACTCAATTAAAAAGTGGGCACAGGACATGAACAGACACTTCACTAAGGAAGAGATCCGGACAGCCAACAAACATATGAAGAAATGTTCACGATAACTAACCATTGGAGAGATGCAAAAAAAAAAAAAAAAAAAAAAAAAAACAATGAGATATCTTCTCACAACAAAAACAGCCAAGCTAAAAAAATGTAGAGGACAATAAGTGCTGGAGCGGATGTAGAGAGACTGGGACACTCCTGCATTGTTGGAGGCAATGCAGAACGTTCCAAACTCTCTGGAAAGCAATATGGCGTTTCCTCAGAAGGTTGAAAATAGAAATACCTTATGATCCTGCAATTCCTCTACTTGGTATTTACGTACAAAAAAAAAAACGAGCTACAACATGAGAAGATATATGCACACCAATGTTCATAGCAGCACTATTTACAATAGCAAAAAGATAGAGACAACCAAAGTGCCCATCACCTGAAGAATGGATAAACAAACTGTGGTACATACACACAATGGAATATTATGCTAACTTGAAGAATAACAAGGAAGCTGC
>NW_006419124.1:2022-2532 GCF_000296735.1 Chrysochloris asiatica | reverse complement strand
GAACTTTGAGGTGGTATCTTGAGCCAGAACCTGAGTTGAGACATTTGCATTTGAAAAGATATGCATGCCCACCCAGAACTGTTGAAGATTTGTGACTTTTTTTTTTTTTTTTAATGGAGGTCTGGTGTGCAGGAGTGTGTAAGTGTGTCTGGTACTGGGCTGGTAGTGAATTTCATATGGCTTAAGGAGACTGTCCTCACTGCTGGTGCGGAATGGACTCCTGGTTCAAAAGTCTCCAAAGCTAAGAGATGCTTGAAAATTCTTGTGAGAGAAGCAGCAAAGTCTGGATCTGTCTGTTGAATCTTTTCTTGGGAGTTTTTAACCCTGTGTCTCCTGCACTCACCTCTGCCTTTACTTTGAGATCCCCATGTCTTTATTCTGGGTACACACATCGGGGCATGGTAGACAGGAAGTTATTCCCTAAAAGTGCCCCTTCTGTTTCTGTTAAAGTTAACCTCCGTAGCTAAAATAAAATACAGGCCTCAATCTGAAAGAAAAGCACTGTAAAGC
>NW_006419124.1:0-842 GCF_000296735.1 Chrysochloris asiatica | reverse complement strand
TGGGGAAAAGAAAATAATTGTCTTGTCCCCTTACTGGGCCAGGACCTGCTTCCAGAGTTGCATGTTCAAACAGCTTTCTGAAACCAAAAGTCTGCAGATGGAGACTCATGAACATTCCTGGTGATTACTGATTCCGACTCAGGAAACCAGTCACATTGGCCTGAGGAGATCAATAATCAGGTAAACCCCCGTGTGGACTAGCGGAGCTCCGGGGAGAGCCAACAAGCTTCCTCTATTGAGATCTGATTGAAGACTGGAAACTGACCATCCCACAGAAACCAATATCCTCTTAGAAAAGAGGGTGAGAAATTCATTCTGGCCAGCTCATCCCTGTCCCCATCAAACCATCTCCCTGCTACTAAAGAAGGGAAGTCTATGGCTTACAACAGGATGGATAGGCAATACCAGGTTATTTTACTGGACAATCTGAATATTACCCTGTGAATTATGGGACAACTAAACCTGCCATCCTCCCCTGATGTGGCAACTGGAGGACTGAACCATGATTGTATAGAAATCATTGACTAAATATTTTCCAGCCAATCTGACTTGTTCAACTGTATCTGGTGGACTAGACGTTGTTTGTGAACAGAAGTAGTTATGTGGAAAAAGGGACTTGGATAGCAGGGTGTGTAATAGTAATTTTATAAAACTGGGTAGAGGCAATAGCCCTCCTGCCAGGGATCTCAGCTCAAAAAAAGCTTAACTGATTGCACTGATGAGGACATTAGAAATATTGGCAAGAAAAACTGAATGTGTACCCAGAGGACTTTAGTGGAACTGAGGTAGAAGGATTGGAGAGAGGGGTTAAAGAATGAAAAATAGATGACAATGGAACTGTT
>NW_006419123.1:2385-3493 GCF_000296735.1 Chrysochloris asiatica | reverse complement strand
TATTCAGGTTTTCTACTTAACTCTGTGTAAATTTAGGTAGGTCATGTTTTTCTAAAAATGTATCCATCTCTACTTAAGTTTTCAAATTTGTTGGAGCACAGCTTTTCATAGTATTGTGTTCTCCTTTGATTTCATTGTGACATCACCTGTGTGGTTTCTAATGCGTGTTATTTGTGTCTTCTCCCTCTTTTCTTTTGTTAGGTTTGCCAAAGGTCTGTCAGTCCTTTCAAACAACCAGCTTCTTGTCCTGTTGATTCTTTCTATAGTTTGTTTTTTTTTTTAATCTCATTTATTTCTGCTCTAATCTTTATTATTTATTTTCTTTTGGTGGCTGTTGGTTTCCTCTGTTGGTCTGTTTCTAGTTGTAGATGCTGTGTTAATGTGTTAATTTTGTTTCTTCTTTTTGGATGTGTGCATTTACTGCAGTGTCCTCTCAGCACAGCTTTCACCATGCCCCAGAGATTTTGATATGTTGTGTTTTCGTTCTCGTTTGTTTCTAGGAAATTTGTGAGTTCACATTTTATTTCTTCTATTACCCAGTCGCTTTTCAGCAGGGTATTATTCAGTTTCCATGTATTTGACTTGATTTCCTTGGTCTTCCTATTGTTGATTTCCATATTGATAGAATTGTGGTCTGAGAAGATGCTTTGTAGTATTTTGATATTTGTAAATTTATGGAGTTTTGTTTTGTGGCCTAAGACATGTTCTATTATGGAGAGAGTGTTCCATGTGCACTGGAAAAGAATGTGTATTGTGCTGTTGTTGGGTTGAATGCTCTGTACACATCTATGGGGTCCAGTTGGTTGATTGTTTTGTTTACTTCCTCTGTGCCTTTGTCAACTTTATTTTTGGTTGTTCTATTCATTTTTGAAAGCGATATTAAAATCGCCCACGATTATTACAGTTTCATCTATTTCTTTCTTCAAATCTATTAGTGTTTGCTTTATATATTTTGGAGCTCTTTAATTGGGAGCATAGCTATTTATTACGGTTATGTCTTTATGTTCAATTGTCTCTTTAATCATGAGATAATGGACACATTTTTATCTATAAAGCTGGTTTTTACCTTAAGTTTATTTTGTCAGAGATTAGTACTGCCACTCCTGTT
>NW_006419123.1:0-545 GCF_000296735.1 Chrysochloris asiatica | reverse complement strand
AGGTCTACCTCTAGGTAATTTTTCTCAAACATTTTATCTTGTTTCTGGACATGTGCTGATAGGGTCATCTGTTTTTGCTTATTGGACATGTTTAGTGTTTATCTGTGGCCTTAATACTTAATTGAGTATGTGTTTTGGTATATTTTATGCTTACTGATTGCTTCCAGGTAGATGTGATCAGGATGTGGGCTTCCCTAATCACTCTTATTGCTCAACTCAGAATAACTTTCGCAGGTGTTGTCTGCCTCCCTGGTGTATAGCAGTTAGTATTGGTTCTTGCTTGGATTGTGGGGTTTTATAGGGTGTGATTGTAGCTTGACTATACGGCAGCAATTGCTGTCTCTTCTTGGGTAATATAGGGAGAGAAAGAATTACCCAAAGGTAAAAGGGAGACCAAAAAACAACATAACAGCAACAGCAAAAAAATAAGAAAAAAGAGAAGAGAAAAACAAAACAGAAAACAACAACAACAAAAAATACTAGATTGGATACTGTAGTCTATGATTGCAGAAAAGGGAGAGCAGGGAGAGAAGAAAAAAAAAAAA
>NW_006419122.1:1926-3263 GCF_000296735.1 Chrysochloris asiatica | reverse complement strand
TCTGTCTGTCTGTCTGTCTGTCTGTCTGTCTGTCTGTATATATATACATATATACCGAGAGATAAATAGATGGAGAGAGAATAGAAGTCCTGGTGTAATACTGTGGTTTATTGCACCAGACTTGAAAGCCATTTTAACTGCAAGGTTTTCAGTTCAAGCTCCCCAGATGCTCCTCAGATACCCTGTTGATATTGTTGTGTGCCGTGGAATCATGTATGACCTATAGCGGCCCTGTACTGAGTTTCCAAGGTTGTAAATCATTACGGGAGAAGAAAGCCTCATCTGTCCCCTGTAGCTGCTGGTGGATTCGAACTGCTGACTGTAAGATTCGCAGCCAGGTTCTTACCCACACACTATCTGATCTCATTATAAACCCACTGCCCTACCAGAGCTCCTTATATACCTACTGTATATACAGGGTTTTCTAAGAGCAGTTGTTGAACTTGAACTTCCAACCATCCAGTTCAATCGGATTTGCAGTCTACTACAATAAACCACAGACACACAGTAAGACTACGGGAAAAAAAAAAAAATATATATATACATCTCTGTTAGTTTAGTGATTATGAATCCGGCTGTGATGTCACGGTCAGCAGTTCAAAACTACCTGCTGTTCCTTGGCAGAAAGATGAGCATTTCTGCTCCTGTGGATTTTTACAGCCTCTGAAACTGTATAGGATCTCTATGTGAGAACCAAGTCCAGGACACACACAACCAAGTCCAGGACACACACAACATATGTGTATATGTTCATGTTCATATTCATATTTATATTTATATTCATAAATGAATATATTCAGAGTCCTGGTGTGTCACTGTGGGTTAATTAGCCAGACAGCAAAGCTGTTTGAACTACAAACTTGGCGGTTCAAGCTCACCAGCTGCTCCTAATAAACCCTATACAGGGATTTAAATAAGGAGCTCTGTTGGGGTAGAGGTTATAAATCGGGCTTAAAACCTCACTGAGAGACAGCAGTTGGAAACTACCAGCTGTTTCATGCGTTAAACATGAAGCTTTCTGCTTCAATAATAATGTTCACCCTCAGAAAACCTGTACAGGGTCTCTATGAGTCAGAAAAGACTTTAGGGCATATATATATATATAAAGAGTATGTGAGCGACAAGAAAATAGATCTGGAGCTAGAGTTGGCGCGAGAGTTGGCGCGAAAGTGAGATTTAGTCTCCTGGTGTGGGGATGTTGGTTATTGCGACGGACTCGAAAGCCGTTTTTTTTTTGTTTTTTTTTTAATTAAATGTTTTTATTTTGGATCGAGTGAAAGTTTACAGGGCACATCATCAGCTTCACATTCAACCATTCATATAGCTTGTTTCATTAC
>NW_006419122.1:0-436 GCF_000296735.1 Chrysochloris asiatica | reverse complement strand
ATGTGGAAGGCCACATCACTGGTAGGTGGCACAGTCCCACTGGGGTGTGGAGGACAGGCCACTCACCATTTTAGCAGTAGGTCCAATACTTCCTGCATGCTGGGAAAACTTCTGTATGTGTCTAGGAATGCACTGATAGGTAACATGTCCCCCTTCAGGTAAGCGTCTGGTAGGCTCTCCACCAAACCTACCAGAGTCCCTGCTTTGATGTTTCTGAGCACGGGGGCTCATCAATTTCTTGCTCTGATCCACAAGCACACTAGGGTGAACATAGGAGGGGTCTATTGTCATAGACAATCCCATGACACCCCTGGAAATCAGAGGAAAAACCATGGGAAAGAAGAATGCCAGTCAGGCCATTTCAGGTCCAATTGTGAGGACAGCGTGCCACACACTTACAAAGAGTCTATACCAGCACTCTCTGGGTCTTTTCTTT
>NW_006419121.1:3382-4021 GCF_000296735.1 Chrysochloris asiatica | reverse complement strand
CATGTAGACAGCACTCTATGTATAAACATGTTGGACACATCTGCCTTGCAGCTAGTCCTCTATATATACATATGTTGGACTCATCTGCCATGTAGCTAGAACTCTATATGTAAATGTGGAACTACTCTGCGTGTTGCTAGTTCTGTGTATATGCACATATTGGACTCGTCTCTCATGTAGCTGGCTCTCTGTGTATGGATATGTTGGACTGATCTGCCATGTAGGTAGCTCTCTGTATCTGAACATGTTGAACTTGTCTGCCATGTAGCTAGATCTCTGTATAACGATATGTTGGACTCATTAGCCATGTAGCCAGCTCTCTCTGCATGCACATGTGGGACTCATCTGCCTTGTAGCTAGTTCTCTATATAAACACATGTTGGACTCATCTATCATGGAGATAAATCTCAGTATATGGACATGTTGGACTCATCTGCATGTAGTAAATACTCTGTATTTGGACATGTTGAACTTCTCTGCCATGTACCTAATTCTTAGTATATGGTCACCTTGCATTCTTCTGCCATGGAGCTAGAATTCTGTGTATGGAAATGTGGCACTATTCTTCTGTGTTGCTTGCTCTCTGTTATGGACATATTGGACTCATCTGCCATGTAGCTAGTTCTCAGTATATGCACA
>NW_006419121.1:0-657 GCF_000296735.1 Chrysochloris asiatica | reverse complement strand
CAATGTTGCTAGAACTCTGTATATGGAAATGTTGCACTGCTCTTCCATGTAGCTAGTCCCTCTATATGGACATTTCGGACTTGCCTGCCATGTAGCTAGCTTTCTGTGCATGGATAATTTGGACTGATCTGCCATGTAGGTAGGTCTCTGTATCTGAACATGTTGGAATTGTGTGGCGTGTAGCTAGATATTTGTATATGGATATGTTGGACTCATCAGCCATGTAGACAGCTCACTGTGCATGAACAAGTTGGTCTCACCTGCCTTGTAGCTAGTCCTCTTTATATACACATGGTGGACTCATCTGCCATGTAGCTAAATCTCAGTATATGGACATGTTGGACTCATATGCCATGTAGCTTGCTCTCAGAACATCACATGTTGGACTCATATGCCATGTATCTACAACTCTCTATATGTAAATGTTGCACTATTCTTCCATGTAGCTAGTCTCTGTATATGGACATTTTGGACTCTCCTGCCATGTAGCTAGCTTTCTGTGTATGGATATGTTGGAGTGATCTGCCACATAGTTAGATCTCTGTATATGAACATATTTGACTTGTCTGCCATGTAGCTAGCTCTCTGTATACGGAAATGTTGGACTCCTCAGACATGTAGACAGCACTCTATGTATAAACATGTTGGACACATCTG
>NW_006419120.1:3458-3991 GCF_000296735.1 Chrysochloris asiatica | reverse complement strand
AGGATATAGAACATTGTCTTTGTGGATTATGTTATGCCAGTTGACCATGATGCCCTGAGATATGATCTTGAGCCCCTAGACTCAGATGTTGATTGTCTTAAATTTTTTATAATATGTAGGAAGTTTTAAACATTTTGGCTGCTGTATGCTCCACCACATTCATAGTTTTATAGGCAGGAAAGGTAAATACTCATGTACAAAAATCCTCTTTCAAACATATATTTGTGGGATATATATATAGGTAAGGGAGGAAGAGTGGACTCTATCTATCTATCTATCTATCTATCTATCTATCTATCTATCTATCTATCTATCCATATAAAGAACTCTGGTAGCATAGTGGTTACTAGTCAGGATGCCAACCTCAAGGTCAGTATTTTTAAACTATCAGCCATTCTGTGGGAGAAAGATGAGGCTTTCTGCTCTGTAAAGATGTACAGACTCAGAAACCCTATACAGGATCACTATGTGTCGGAATCAACTAGCGGCACATAACCAATCAACTATCTATCTATCTACCTACCTACCTACCT
>NW_006419120.1:0-764 GCF_000296735.1 Chrysochloris asiatica | reverse complement strand
ATGCACAACAGAACAAAACACTGTCCAATCCTGTGCCATTCTCACAATCATTGCTATGCTTGAGCCCACTGCTGCAGCCATAATGCCAATTGATATCATTTGGGGTCTTTCTCTTTTTTTTTTAACCCTCCATTTTACCAAGCATGATGTCCTTCTCCAGAGACTGGTGTCTCCTAATAATAACTCTGAAGTCTGAGAAATGAAATCTCACCGTCCTGGCTTTTAAGGAACATTCTGACTTTTCTTCCAACACAATTTTGTTTGTTCTCCTGGCAATCGTAGTATTTTAACGTTCTTCTCCAATGCCATAAAGAAAATGCATCAATTCTTCTATTGTATTCCTTATTGATTGTTCAACTTTCACGTGTATGTGAGGCTATTGAAAATACAATGGCTTAGGTCAGGAGCACCTTAGTACACAAACGGACATCTTTTCTCCTGAACACTTAAAAGTGGTCTTGTGCAGCAGATTTGCCTAATAAAATAAATCATTTGATTTCTTGACTTGTGCTTCTATGAGTGTTGATGGTTAACCTGATCAAAATGAACATTGATGTATATATTTCTACTAATGTCCTGGCTCGCATTTTTTGTAGATCTATCCAATAGATCTGTTTTGGAAGAAGTACAACCAGAGTGCTCCTTGGAGGCCAAGATGACTAAGCTTCTTCTTTCATACTTTGGACACATTGTCCGGAGAGAACAGTCGCTGGAGAAGGATGTCATGCTGGGTAAGGTGGAGGGTCAGAGAAAAAGAGGAAGAC
>NW_006419119.1:3754-4265 GCF_000296735.1 Chrysochloris asiatica | reverse complement strand
TGTTTATGAACATGTTTATGAACATCTGCCTTGTAGCTAGCCCTCTAAATATACACATGTTGGACTCATCTGCCCTATAGCTAACTCTCAGTATAATGACATGCTGAACTCATTTGCCATGTAGCTACTACTCTGTATAAGGACATGTTGGTTTACTCTGCCATGTAGCTAGCTCTCATTATATGGACACGTTGGACTCATCAGCCATGTAGCTAGAACTCTGTATATGGAAAGTTGGCACTCCTCTGCCATGTAGGTAGCTCTCTGTATATGGGCATTTTGGACTCGTCTGCTATGTAGTTAGCTCTCTGTACATGGACACGTGGGACTCATCCGCCATGTAGCCAGCTCTCTCTGTACAAATACGTTGGACTCATCTGCCTTGTAGCTAGTCCTCTATATATACACATGTATGACTCATCTACCATATAGTTAACTCTCAGTATATGGACATGTTGGACTCATCTGCCATGTAGTTAGTACTGTGTATATGATCATGCTGGACTACTCT
>NW_006419119.1:0-689 GCF_000296735.1 Chrysochloris asiatica | reverse complement strand
GTATATGGACACGTTGGACTCATCAGCCATGAAGCCAGCTGTCTCTGTATGAACATGTGGGACTCATCTGCCTTGTGGCTATCCTGCTAAAAATACACATGTTGGACCCATTTACCATGTAGATAACTCTCAATATATGGACATGTTGGAATCATCTGTCATATAGCTAGTATTCTGCATGTGGACATGTTGGACTACTATCCCATGTAACTAGCTCTCATTATATGGACACGTTGGACTCATCTGACATATAGCTAGAACTCTGTATAAGGAAATGTTGCACTACTCTGCCATGTAGACTTCTCTCTATGTATGAACATGTTTGACTCATCTGACTTGTAGCTAGTCCACTATAGGTACACAGGTTGGACTCATCTGCCATGTAGCTAACTCTCAGTACACGGACATGTTGAACTCATTTGCAGGTAGGGAACTCTGTATATGGAAATATTGAACTACACTGTGCATGGATATGTTGGACTGATCTTCCATGTAGGTAGCTCTCTGTATATGAACATATTGGACTTGTCCACCATGTATTTAGTACTCAGTGTATGAACATGTTGGACTCATCAGCCATGTAGCCAGCTCTCTGTTTATGAACATGTTGGACTCAACTGCCTTGTAACTAGCCATATAAATATAAATATATTTGACTCATTTGCCATGTACCTAACTTTCAGTATATG
>NW_006419118.1:2814-3418 GCF_000296735.1 Chrysochloris asiatica | reverse complement strand
TCTTTATTATTTCTTTTCTTTTGGTGGCTGTTGCAAAAACTTTTTTTCCCCTTCTATGAACTCCTTTTTTACTCTTTTGGTGAAATCTTTTCATGCACATAAGTTTCAAATGTTTAGTATGTCCCAGTCATCTGTTTTGTCTTTTTTGTTTGGCCATTTTTGCAGTGTTTGCTTGTCTATGTGTGCCCTGTATTGTTGTTATTAGGTGCCATCGAGTTGGTACTGACTCATAGCGACCTTATGCACAACAGAACAAACACTACTTGATCCTGGGCCAACCTTACTACTATTGCCATGCTTGAGTCTATCGATACCAATCCATTTTTATGGGGGTCTTCCTCTTTTTCTCTGACCTTCCACCTTACCAAACATGATATCCTTCTCCAGCGACTGGTCCCTCCTGATAATATGTCTGAAGTATGAGAGATGAAATTTGGCCATCTTTGTCTCCAAAATGGATCTATTGGTTCTTTTGGCAGCCCCTGGCACTTTCAATATTCTCTTCCAACACCATAACTCAAATGCATCAATTCTTCTATGGTCTTCCTTATTCACTGTCCAGATTTCACATGCATATGAGGTTATTGAAAATACCATGGCTTGG
>NW_006419118.1:0-1719 GCF_000296735.1 Chrysochloris asiatica | reverse complement strand
CAACTTATATTTGTATGTTGATCTTGTACCGTGTCACTTTACTGAATCTTCCAATGAGTTCCAGTACTTTTTTGTTTGTTTGTTTGTTGTTGTTTTTTGCTGAGTCTTTGGGGTTTTCTGTGAATAGGATCATATCATCTGCAAATAGAGAGCATTTTACTTCCTCTTTGTCAATTTGTACGCCTTTAATTTCCCTATCTTGCCTTATAGCTCTGGCTAAGACTTAGAACATAATATTGAATAGGAATGGTGATAAAGGACATCTTTGTCTGGTTCCTGTTCCAAAGGAAAAGCTTTCATTTTCTCTCCATTGAGAGTGATGTGGGCTGTTGGTTTTGTATATATGTTCTTAATAACGCTGAGGAATTTCCCTTTACTTCCCACTTTGTTAATATTTCTATCAGGAATGAATGTTGGATTTTGTCAAATGCCTTTTGTACATCAATCAATATGATCATATGATGTTTTTCTTTTTAAACTTATATGGTGGTTAACATTGACTGGTTTTCTAATATTGAGCCATCCTTGCACCCTTGATGTGATATGGTCTTGAGGTATTATATTTTTTATATGTTGTTGAATTCTATTGGCTAGGATTTTGTTGAGAATCTTTGCATCTGTGTTCATAAGTGATATTGGTCTATAATTTACATTTTTAGTGATGTCCTTCCCTGGTTTTAGTATGAGCGTTATGCTGGCTTTATAAAATGTATTAGAAAGTTTTCCATCCTTTTCTGAAATAGTTTGACTAAAATTGGGTGACAGCTCTTCTCTGAGTGTTTGGTAAAATTCACCAGTGAAGCCATTTGGGCCTGGATATTTTTTGTTTGGGAGTTTTTTGATGACCTGATTAATGTCTTCTTTTGTTACAGGTCTGTTCAAGTTTTCTAAGTCACTCTGTGTAAGTTTAGGTATTTCATGTTTTTCTAAAACTATATCCATCTCCTCTGGATTTTCAAATTTGTTGGAGTGCAACTCTTTATAATATTGGTATTAACCTTTTTATTTCCATTGGTCCTGTTGTAACATGACCCATGTGGTTTCTTATGTGTATAATTTGTGTATTCTCCCTCTTTTCTTTTGTTAGGCTTGCCATTGGTTTGGCAATTTCATTAATCCTTTCAAAGAACCAGCTTCTTGTCTTATTGATTATTTCTATAGTTTTTCTGTTGTCTATCTCATTTATTCCTGCTATAATCTTTATCATTTCTTTTCTTCTGGTTACTGTAGGTTTACTTTGCTGGTCTTTTTCTAATTTGGGGGGATGTTGTATTAATGTGTTGATTTTGGTTCTTTCTTCTTTTTGGATGTGTGCATTTATTGCTATAATTGTCCCCTCATTACTGCTTTTGGTATATTGTGTCTTCGTTCTCACTTGTTTCTAGGAATTTTTAAATTTTGCCTTTTATTTGTTCTAATACCCAGTAACTTTTAAGCAGGGTGTTATGCAGTTTCAATGTATTGGACTTTATTTCCTTGATCCTATTGTTGATTTCTAAATTTATAGCATTGTAATCTGAGAAGATGCTTTGTGGTATTTTGATGTTATTTTTAATTTATGAAGGCTTGCTTTGTGGCCTCACAAATGGTCTGTTCTGGAGAATGTTCCATGTGCACTGGAAAATAATGTGTATTGTGCTGTTAGGTTGAATGCTCTGTACAAATCTATAAGGTCAAGTTGGTTGATTGTGGTATTTAGTTCCTCTGTGTCTTTGTTGA
>NW_006419117.1:3963-4891 GCF_000296735.1 Chrysochloris asiatica | reverse complement strand
TTAGTTTGCAGCTTCATTGCTGTTTTTCCCTTACTTCCCCTTATCGGTGATTAGCGTGGTCACCATTCAGAGTATATATTCCCATTGAGTCTTAGTCTTGGAAGGGGGTTTACACTGAGGGGACCTGACCACTTGCCTTGATGTCTCCTGGGCAAGCAACTTGCTTGTTCTTGTAGTAACAGTCAGTCTGCCTATGCTGTTCTGTATTTTTCCTGTAGGTATTTCTTTCAAGAAGTATCTTCTGTTTTTCTAATTGCTCCAGTCTGGTCTGCTCATCCTTTCAAGTGGAAACTTCCCATCTCTGAAGATCTGGATGTGGTTCAGGCTTCTACCTATAGTCTCATGTAATGCAGAGGCTTTTCAGGAAGCCTCCTTCACTGGGCACGTTTTAGTCCCATTTTAGGTGTTCCAATCAGTTATAGGCAGAAGATGGACTTACAAGCTTTCTATGGTGATGCTTTTTGCTATTCCTTTCTCTCCCCCTCCCGTGTCTATTTTATAATATAATACATTTCCTTGATTTTTTGCTGTTGCTGTTTGTTTTGTTTTGTTTTGTTTTTGTTCACCCTTTTACCTATATGGGGCTCTTTTTCTTCCTTTATTACCCAAGAAGAAACAGAAGTTGCTGACATATAGTCAAGATACACTCATACCCTATAAAACCCCATAATCCAGACAAGAACCAATACCAACTGCCATACACCAGGGAGACAGACAACACCTGTGGAAGTTACTCTGAGTTAAGCAATAAGAAGAATGAAAAGGGAAGCCCACCTCCTGATTATATCTACCTGGAGGCAATCAGAAAGCATAAAAAATAGCAAAACACACACTTAATTAAGTATTAAGGCCACAGCTAAACAGTGAACATGTCAAGAAGCAAAAACAGATGACCATATCAGCACACATCCAGAAGCAAGATAAAATG
>NW_006419117.1:0-866 GCF_000296735.1 Chrysochloris asiatica | reverse complement strand
GCCACATTGCCAAATCATCTTGCTGGAGATCTTCCTCTTTTTCTCTGACCTCCACCTTACCAAACATGATATCCTTCTCCAGTGACTGGTCCCTCATGACAATATGTCCAAAACATGAGAGATGAAGTTTGGCTATCCTGGCCTCTAAGGAGCACTCTGGTTGCACTTCCTTCAACACATCTTTTGATTCTATTGGCAGTCAATGGCACTTTCAATATTCTCCTCTAACATGATAACTCAAAAACATCAATTCTTCTATGGTCTTCCTAATTCACTCTCCTGCTTTCGCATGCATATGAGGTTATGGAAAATACCATGGCTTGGGTCAGGCACACCTTATTCCAGAAGCTGACATCTTTGGTCTTCAACACTTTCAAAAGTTCTTGTTCAACAGATTTGCTAAATGCAATACGTCATTTGATTTCTTGACTGCTGCTTCCATGAGTGTTGATAGTTGATCCAACAAGAATAAAGTCCTTGACAACTTCAAACTTTTCTCCATTGATAATAATTATTTATTGGTCTAGTGATGAGGATTTTTGTTTTCTTTACATTGAGATGCAACCTATACTGAAGGCTGTGGCCTTTGATTTTCATCAGTCAGTATTTTAAGTCTTCTTCAGCAAGCAAGGTTGTATCATCTGCATTTTACAGGTTGTTAATGAGTCTTCCTCCAATCCATATTTCTTCATATAACCCAGCTTCTAGGATTATTTGCTCAGCATACAGGTTGAATAAGTACTGTGAAAAAATACAACCCTGTCGCACACTTTTCTTAATTTTAAACCATTCAGTATTCCCATGTTCTGTTCCAACAACTGTCTCTTGGTCCATGTAGAGGTTCCTCATGAGCACAATTAAGTGTT
>NW_006419116.1:2617-3311 GCF_000296735.1 Chrysochloris asiatica | reverse complement strand
GTATATGGAAATGTTGCACTACTCTGCCATGTAGCTTGCTCTCTGAATATGGATATTTTGGACTCGTCTGCCATGTAGTTGGATCTCTGTACATGGATATGTTGTACTGTTCTGCCGTGTAGTTAGCTTTCTTTATATGAACATATTGGACTTGTCTGCCATGTATCTAGTTCTCTGTAAATGGACATGTTGGACTCATCAGCCATGTAGTAAGCTCTTTCTGTATGAACATGCTGGTCTCAGCTGCCTTGTAGCTAGAACTCTAAATATACACAAGTTGGACTCATCTGCCACGTAGTTAACTCTCAGTATGTTAGACTCATCTGCCATGTAGCTAGTACTCTTTTTATGGTCATGTTGGACTACTCTGCCATGTAGCTAGCTCTCAGTATATGGACATGTTGGACTCATCTGCATATATCTAGAACTCTGTATATGGAAATGCTGCACTGTTATGCCATGTAGCTAGCTCTCTGTATATGGACATGTTGGAATCATCAACCATGTAGCCAGCTCTACTTGTATGAACGTATTGGACCCCTCTATCTTTTTGATAGTATTCTATATATACTCATGTTGGACTCATCTGCCATGTAGCTAATTCTCAGTATATGGACATGATGGACTAATCTGCCATGTAGTTTTCTCTCTTTCCATGCATATGTTGGAGTGATCTGCCATGTAGGTAGCTCTC
>NW_006419116.1:939-1467 GCF_000296735.1 Chrysochloris asiatica | reverse complement strand
TTCTCCCGCGGAGCAGCTGGTAGTTTCGAACCGCTGACCTTAAGGTTCGCAGCCCGATTCGTAACCACTACGCTACCAGAGCTCCATGTAGGTAGCTCTCTGAATATGAACATATTGAAATTGTCTGCCATGCAGCTAGCGCTTTGTATATGGACATGTTGGACTAATCAACCATGCAGCCAGCTCTCTGTGTATGAACATGTTGACCTCATTTGCCTTGTAGCTGTCCTCTATATATACACTTATTGAACTCACTTTCATGTAGCTAACTCTCAGTATATAGACATGTAGGACTCATCTCTCATGTAGCTAATACTCTGTTTATGGACATGTTGGACGACTCTGGCATATAGCTAAATCTCAATATAATGGCACATTGGATTCATCTCCAAGTAGCTGGAGCTCTGAATATGGATATGTGGCACTACTCTGCCATGTAGCTAGTTCTCTGTATATTGACATTTTCTACTCATCTACCATGTACCTAGTTCTCTGTGCATGCACAAGTCAAACTGATCTGTCATGTAG
>NW_006419116.1:0-739 GCF_000296735.1 Chrysochloris asiatica | reverse complement strand
TGACATTTTCTACTCATCTACCATGTACCTAGTTCTCTGTGCATGCACAAGTCAAACTGATCTGTCATGTAGGTAGCTCTCTGTATATGAACATATTGGACTTCTCTGCCATGAAGGTAGCTCTCTGTTTCTGGATATGTTGGCTCATCAGACTTGTAGCCAGCTCTCTCTGTATGAACTTGTTGGACTCATCTGCCTTGTAGCTAGTCCCCTATATATTCACAGGTTGGACTCATCAGCCATGTAGCCAACTCTCAGTATATGGACATGTTGGACTCATCTTCCATGTAGCTAGTACTCTGTATATGGAAATGTTGCACTACTCTGTCATGTAGTTAGCTCTCTTCATATGGACATTTTGGACTCATCTGCCGTGGAGCAAGCTCTCTGTGCATGAATAGTTGGACTGATATGCCATATGGGTAGGTAGAACATATTGGACTTCTGTGCCATGTAGGTAGCTATCTGTATATGGACATGTTGGACTCATCAGTTATGCAGCCAGCTATCTCAGTATGAACATGTTGGACTCATCTGCCTTGTAGCTAGTCCTCTATATATACACATGTTGGACTCATTTGACATGTAGCTAACTCTCAGTATATGGACGCATTGTACTCACGTGCCATGTAGCTAGCTCTCGGTATATACACAATTTGGATTTATCTGACATGTAGCTAGCTCTCTGTGCATTCATATGTTGGACTGAACTGCCATGTTGGTAGCTCTCTGTATATAA
>NW_006419115.1:2568-3069 GCF_000296735.1 Chrysochloris asiatica | reverse complement strand
CTGGATGAACCCCTGAAACTATTTACAGATTTAGAGAAAAATAATACATGGCAAAGGTCTTTTTTAACTCCCTATTTAGAAAACAATAGGCCACTATTCACTTACTTATTCAAGGGCATTTATTTAATCATCTACTATAAATCAGGCACTGGAAATACAGAAGACATCTCAAGGGACTTATAGTGGGCATGGGAAGGGTAGGGGCTTCAGGGTAGAATGATAAGGGAGGCAGAGAGAGATAGGCCTATAAACTAGTAAGAATAATAAAATGTTACAGATTCTATAATAGAAGTATGTACATGGCAAAATAGGAACATAAAAAGAGAAATGAGCAATTCTCCATGGGGAGGGGGATCATTAAGTCTTTAGAGAGATGGTGACGCTTCCAAAAATAAAAACAACAACTCTGGACAAAAAATATCTATTACCTAGCAAAATCACAAACATAAAATGCTTTTCATTATAAAAGAGTGACATCTATTTACAGAAGGACAATCTAGA
>NW_006419115.1:0-580 GCF_000296735.1 Chrysochloris asiatica | reverse complement strand
TGTCTGCACACCTCCATTCTGGTGACTATAGGGGTGCCTGAGCTAGTGGGCAGCCCAGTCCCACCCTCGGAGGGTTCTACTACGCATGTACACAGATCTCATCGAACTTTAAAGATACAGTTTCCAATTAAAACCAAACGACCACAGCTGGCCCTGAACTGTTTACAGGTAGAAAAAAGGCCTGAATGGGGATTGTGGAGCGGGACAAGCAGACAAAAGAGGAAATAAGCCGAAAATTAAATCCTAAGTTACATCAACACGACCAACAGTGGTATCTTGAAACTTCTCAGGAAGAAGAGTGAAAAGGAAAGCTCATTTCCAGATCACATCTACCTGGAGGCATTCAGAAAGCATAAAAAATACCAAAATACATACCCATCTAAGTATTAAGGCCACAGATAACCGCTGAAGATGCCCAAAAAACAGAAGCAGATGACCATATCTGCACATGTCCATAAACGAGATACAGTGACTGAAGCAAATGAGCTGGAAGGAGACCTACACTCCATACTGGAAGATGGGCAGGCTTTGGAAATGCCTGAGAAGAGATTCCTAAAAATGATTATAAAAGGTATCAAAA
>NW_006419114.1:2159-3548 GCF_000296735.1 Chrysochloris asiatica | reverse complement strand
GAGAGGACGTGTCTGATTCTTGGTCCAGGTGTCCAGGGACAAGGGGTTTAATAGTGGCTGAATTAGGCTCTGGCCTTAAAGTTTAATTTCTCAGTCTCCCATGTGCAGCATCATAATCTTCATTTACTTACTCAGAAGGCCCAGTGGGCATCCTCTCCCAGGAGCATTTTCCATAACTCAGAACGCCTACTGTTTTTTAGGAGGGCACAGAGAAGCCTAAGAGTTTCCTAGTACTGTGGTGACAAATTACCATAAATTTGTTGTAGTTGTTGTTAAATGCCTTCGAGTTGATTCCGACTCATAGTGACCCTGTATAGGGTTTCCAAGGAGTAGCTGATGAGCATGAACAACTGACCATGGGGTTCAAGCCAACCTTACAGTCCAGCAAATTAACCCACAGCGCCACACCAGGACTCCATAAACTTAGTAGCTAAAGACCAGGAAACCAAACCAGTGGCTATTGAATCAGATCCGACTCATGGTGACCCCATATGTTTAGAGTAATGCTGTGTTCCCCAGGGTTTTAATGTAGGTGACCTTTCACAAGCACATCTCCAGGCCTTTCTTCCGAGGTGCCTCTGGGTGGGATTCAACCACCAACCTTTTTGTTAGTAGCTCAGTGCTTAACCATTTGTACCACCCAGGGACTCTGGTGCCTTCATTTGACAGTTCTAGAAGAAGTAGTAGGAAAGGGGTTCAAGTCAAAGTACTGGCAGGGCTGCTTCCATCTGGAGGCTCTGGGGGAGAATCTGTTTCCTGGACGTTTCCAGCTTTTAAAGGCCTCTTGCATTCCTTGATGTATGGCCCCCTTCCATTTACGAATCCATGGTCACATCTTCCTTTAATGCTGCCCTCATTTCTTCTGTGGTGTTGTGGGCTAATGCGCTGGACTGCAAGGTAGTTTTAAACCTCAAGGTTGGTGGTTCAAGCTCACCAGCTGCTCCTTGGAAACCCTATTCAAGTCATTGTAAGTTGGAACTGACTCGAAGGCACTTAACAACAACAACAACAACATATCTTCTCTGATTTGTCTGCTTCCCTCTTAGCCATTCAAGGGTTCTTACATGGTCTGAATCCACCAGCTGCTCCGCAGGAGAAAGATGAGGCTGTATGCTCCTGGAAAGAATAAAAGTCTTAGAAACCAGAGGGAACAATTCTGTTCTGTTGTCTGGCATCCCTGAGACAGAATGGGCTGGATGGGTTCGGTTGGGATTTGTTTTGTTTTTTTCACCTTTTTTTTCTCCTGCTGGTCTTTCACAAAGTATCTTCTGTTCTTCTAGCCACTCCAGGATGGTCTGCTTGTCCTTTCAAGTAGAGATTTCACACCTCAGGAGATTCTGGATGGGGTTCTGGATTCTACCTATGGTCTTATGCAATGCAAAGGCTCCA
>NW_006419114.1:0-624 GCF_000296735.1 Chrysochloris asiatica | reverse complement strand
CCAGGTCCCCAACCGGGTCCACAGAAGCCCTCTGAATATTGTGAGGCTTAGCTCGCTGCTTCATTGCTGCCTTCACCTCACTTCTCCCCAATGGTGATGCATGTGGTTACCAATCCGAACGTGCATTTCCACCGAGTCTCAGTTTTGGAAGGGGGCCTTGGTTGGTAGGACCCGACCAACTGCCCCAATGTCTCCTAGGAAAGCAACCCGTTTTTTCCTGTAGTAACAGTCCATCTGTCTCCATTGTATCGTAGTTTTCCTGTAGATCTTCCATTTGAGACGTTATCTTTTGTTCTTCTCACTGTTCCGGGCTCGTCAGCTTGTCCTTTCAAGTGGAGATTTCTCATCTCTGGTGATCTGGATGTGGTTCTGGTTTCTACCTATAGTTTTATGTATTGCAAAGGCTCCGCAGGAAGCCTCGTTCACCGGTACGCTGGAGCCCCATTTTAGGTATTCCAATCAGTTAAAGGCAGAAGACGGACTTATAAGCCTTCTAGTGTGGTGTTTCTGACTATTCCTTTCTCTCCTCCTCCAGTGTCTACTCTATATTATAGTGCAAGGAAAACCAAGATTCAAAAAACAGTCAAGCATCTTAACACGATTCCCCGCCCATTCCAACCATGG
>NW_006419113.1:2179-3384 GCF_000296735.1 Chrysochloris asiatica | reverse complement strand
AAAGCCTTATCTTTTTTCTGTGGAACCAATGGTAGTTTTGAACTGCTGTCCTTGAAGTTAGCAGCCCAACTCGTAACCACTACCCTACCAGAGCTGTTTTTTCCCCACTTATATGGATATTTATTGGTTCAGTGGTGAGGATTTTTGTTTTCTTTACATTGAGATGCAGCCATACCAAAGGCTGTGATCTTTGATCTTCATCAGTAAATATTTTAAGTCCTCTTCACTTTCTGCATATCACAGGTTGTTAATGAGTCTTCCTTCAATCCTGATGCCACGTTTTTCTTCATATAATCCAGGCTCTCAGATTATTTGTTCAACATACAAACTGAATAAGTATGGTGAAAGAATATATTGCACACTTATGCTAATTTTAAACCATTTGATGATCCCTTGTTCTGTTCGAATAACTGCCTCTTGGTTATGTACAGGTTCTTCATGAGCATAATTAAGTGTTCTGGAATACTCCTTCTTCACAATGTTGTCTATAGCTTGTCATGAGCCACACAATCAAAAGCCTTTGCAAAGATGGAGACAGCCTAAGTGCCCATCAACTCAAGAATGGATAAACAAACTGTGGTACATAAACACTATGGAATATTATGCTACCCTGAAGAATAACAAGGAAGTTGCAAACCACCACAAAGCATGGATGAACCTTGAGGACCTTATGCTGAATGAAATTAGTCGGTCACAAAAAGAGAAATATTGCATAGGACCACTATTGTAAAAGACTAAGAAAAAGAACTCATACTAAAGGGGGGGGTGAAATTCTTTTCTGGTTACCAGAATGTGGCGGGTGGAGTGAGGAGAGGGAGGGGAAGGTGGAGCACAATGTAGGGCCGAGACACAGGATAGTTTGGGTGCTGGGGAGGGAGGCAATACACAATAAGGGGGAGGAGAATGGAAGAACAAAGAAGATAGGAGAACAATTAGGCAGGTTTACATGAGCTAAGTGGGACAGAGGTAAATAATAATGTATGCACAACCTTGGAAAAACAAGGCTCTGGGATACAGTGATTGAGACACGGTTGGAATGGGCAAATGGGAGGAAACAATGTTAAGATGCTTGGCTGTCTTTTGAATCTTGATTTCCCTTGCATACCATTATAAAGTGGACGCTTGAGGGGAAGAGAAAGGAATAGCAAGAAATATCACCAAAGAAAGCCTGTAAGTCTGTTTTCTGCCTATAACTGATTGGAATA
>NW_006419113.1:0-929 GCF_000296735.1 Chrysochloris asiatica | reverse complement strand
TTTTAAAGCCTTTTTATAGTCAGTAAAGCACAGGTAGTCATCTTTCTGGCATTTTCTGCTTTTAGCCAAGGTCCATCTGATGTCAGCAATGATATCCCTGGTTCCATGTCATCTTCTCAATCCGACTTGAACCTCTGGAAGTTCTCTGTCAGTGTAAGGTTGCATCCATTTTTGCATTATCTTTACTAAAATTTTACTCTCATGGGATATTAATGATAATGTCCAATGATTATTTCATTCCATTGGTTTACCTGTCTTTTGAATTGGCACACAACGTAGTCATCTTCCAAATTTCTTAGATAGATGAGTGAGTATCTCCTATGCTGCATTAGTTTGTTGAAAGATTTCAATTTGTATTCCATTAACTCTTGGTGCCTCGTTCTTTGCCAAAGCCTTCAATGCACCTTGGACTTCTTCCTTCAACATCAACTATTTCTTTTTGGTACAGAAACTATGTATATTCCTTCCATCTTTTTCTTCTTCTCCTTTTTTTTTTTTTTTAGTTTTTATTGTGAACCCAATGATAGTTGCATGGGAGAACATCAGCTTTACACCATCGTTCCATTGCAATGATTACAGTCTCCTCCATGCATCATCATTCAACAGTATTTGCTTCCATTTCCTGTTTTGGTTTCTGTATGTTTGTTTGTTTGGGGGGTTGGGAGAGGATGTACACAGAAACACTCAGGGATATATAATAATTTGAACAACCGAGGTCACATTTTACAAGCCTGCCTCCTGGCTGCCAACACTCAGTCTTTCTCTTTCCATGAGTTGAGTCCTCAGCTGCTCCCTCTCTCCATGTCCTCACCTCTGTCTCCATTTCTGGTGTCGCTGCTTCTCTGGATAGGGTCCTGCACTCTGCTTGTGCTCTTCTCTCTTAGTGGTCTTAGAGTCTTCTGTTTCTGTACTGTAAGATTAAGTACACC
>NW_006419112.1:2959-3512 GCF_000296735.1 Chrysochloris asiatica | reverse complement strand
GATTATAATCAATGTAATGAAACAAGGTATATGATTTGTTGAATGTAAAACTGATGATATGCCCTGTAAACTTTCACTCAATCCACAATAAAATCTTAAATTAAAAAAATAAATAAAAGGAAGAGAGGAGATCAGAGAGAGAGAAACCTACTACTACCAAGAAAAAAGCAACAACAAACCTGTGAACAATTTAAACAGTAATAACAAAACAGATTCAGAATATGAAATAGGCTATTTCCAAAATTTAAAACCATGTATAAACCTCTTGTCAACCTGTCTCTCACCTTCTATTGTTGTTGCTGTTGTTAGGTGCCATTGAGTTGGTACCAACTCATAGCCACCCGATGCACAACAGAATGAAATACCGCCCGGTCCTGGGCCAACCTAACTATCGTTGCCATGCTTGAGCCCACTGATGCTGCCACTTGGCCAATCCATCTTGCTGAGGGGTCTTCCTTTTTTTCTCTGACCCTCCTCCTTACCAAACATGATATCCTTTCCAGCACTGGTCTCTTCTGACAATATGTCCAAAGTATGAAAGACGAAGTTTGGC
>NW_006419112.1:0-1109 GCF_000296735.1 Chrysochloris asiatica | reverse complement strand
ACAGATAAACACTAAACATGTCCAAGAAGCAAAAGCAGATGACCATATCAGCACATGTCCAGAAACAAGATAAAATATCTGAGATAAATGACCCAGAGGAAGACCAGGACTCCATTCTGGAAGGAGGGCAGGCCTTGGAAATGCCTGAGAAGGAATTCAGAAAAATGAATATAAAATGTTTCAAAACACTAAAATAGAGTTGAGAAAGACAAGGAAGACGTCAGGAAAGTGCTACAGGAACAATCAAATAAGATATATACAGCATTGGAAACAATTCAAAGCCTAAAGAAAGAGGTCCAAATGATCAATAACAGAATATCAGAAACAGACAATACACTGAAAGGGCAGAGGAGTAGAATAGATGAGATGGCAGGCAGAACCAGTGAGGTGGAAGACAAATCTCTCAATACCACTAAGACAGAAGAACAAACACAAAAAAAGGATGAAAAAAAATCTGAAGAAGGTATAAGATTCATGTTGGACAACATGAAGAGAAATAAGTTAAGAATTATCAGCATTCCAGAACAAGAAGATTCACACAAGTCCACAGAGGAAATAGTTGAAGAACTGCTGGAAGAAAATGTCTTTAACATCCTGAAAAGTGAAAAGGTAAACATTCAAGAAGCTCAAGAGGCCCCAGGAAGGACAGACCCCAAAAGAAAATCACCAAGACATATCATAATCAAGCTCTCCAAAATCAAAGATAAGGAGACACATCTGAAAGCAGCCAGGGAAAACAGAAGTGTCACATACAAAGGCAAGCATGTCAGACTATGCTGGGATCTCTCAGCAGGAACCATGCAAGCAGGAAGGCAATGGGGAGACATATATAAAATCCTGAAAAACAAAAAATTGCCAACCAAGAATCCTTTATCCAGCAAAGCTATCAATCAACTATGACAGTATAATCAAAACATTCCAGGATAAACAGAAGCTAAAGGATTTCGCCAGAGCCAACCCTGCACTACAAAACATCCTAAAGGGAGTTCTGTGGACCGAGAACCAACAAGAACAGACAACAACCAGAGACTGACATATGTGGCAGCACCTCCCAGAATTAAATTGACAGAAGGAACAGTTGAGAACAGAACAAAACTATAAGAACAAAC
>NW_006419111.1:2935-4318 GCF_000296735.1 Chrysochloris asiatica | reverse complement strand
GGTTTGAACCACTGACCTTGCTGTTCAAACTGACCTGTGGTCCAGTGCTTTATCCTACAGTGCCACATCAGGACTCCAATAGTTATGTGATGTCAAATCAATTCCGACTCATAGTGATCCTGTATAGGGTTTCCTAGGAACAGCTGTGGTTTGAACTGGTGGCATTGTGGTTCTCAGTGCTGATTAGAAAGTGCCTTTATAATAACACAACATGTGAGGCGGCCTAAAAAACTTCACAGAAAATGCAATTAAGAGATAATGGACTTTTTCCATGAACTTTTTAAAGCCCCCTTGTATCTGAAAATCTAATGTGATACAGATAAAAAAAAACTTAATCCAACTTCCTTGTCACCCAATATGAGGATAAAGTACTCATAGGAAGCCAGAGGGGAAAGAAATAGGGTCTTAATTGAAACTAAAATATTTGCTTCTGCAAATTATGTAAACGTTTGCCCCTATTTGTCTAAAGGACTTCTCTTAGCTCCTGAAACGATCTCATGCATAAAGCTTATGCTGTATTATTGTGATATTAAGCCAATCATTAAGTCAAAAATGATCTGCACTCTGGTTATATTAAAATGTCTGTCAATAGCTATGGCTGATGACAACATTGAGCAAGCACGTGAAATAATTCTGTCAAATAGGCAAGTGACAGTGGATTATGTGGCAAATCATTTGCAAATCAATTATGGCTCTTCCTATGAAATAATCCACACTGGGGTTTCAAAAACATTGTGTGAGATGGGAACAAAAACAGCTCAAAAGAACAAGGCTCTGGGAATTGATGGAATACAAATTGAAATCTCTAGATGAACTGAAGCCACACTGGAGGCACACATTCATCAATGCCATGGAATTTGGAAGATAATGACCATGCAAATGGGCTGAAAGCAATCCTTATTTGTGCCCATTCCAAAGAGAAGTGACCCCATGGAATTTAGAAATCATCAGACAATATCCTTGAGATTCTAGGTGAGTAAAGTTTCACTAAAGAAAATGCAAAAACAGCTGCAACCATACAGTGATAGAGAAGTTCCAGAGTTCAAGCCAGATTCAGAAGGGGACTTGGAATGAGGGATAGCATTGCTGATGTCAGATGGATGTTGACTGAAAGCAGAGAATACCAGGATGATGTTTACCTATACTTTATTGACTACAAAAAGCCTTTTGATTGTGTGGATCATGACAAGCTATGGACAACATTGTGAAGGATGAATATTATTGAACACGTAATTGTGCTCATGAGGAACCTGTACCTAGACCAAGAGGCAGTTGTTTAAACAAGAACAAGGGAACACCAAATGGTTTAAAATTAGGGAAGGTGTGTGCCAGGGTTGTATTCTTTCACCATACTTATTCAATCTGTATGCTGAGCAAATAATC
>NW_006419111.1:0-600 GCF_000296735.1 Chrysochloris asiatica | reverse complement strand
GCTCCCGTAAAGATTTACAGCCTCGGAAACCCTGTACAGGGTCGCTATGGGTCGGAACCGACTCGACAGCACTTAACAACAACAAAAGTCCTGGTAGACTTTTGGTGTGGCCTGGTAGGATAAGCAGTGGACTGCGGATCACAAGGTCAGTGATTCAAACCCACCGGCTGCTCTTTGGAAACCCTATACAGGGTTGCTATGAGTCAGAACTGACTCACCAGCATTTTAGCAACAACAACAGAGGTCCTGGTAGTGTGGTGGGTTGTGAGATGAAACAACCAGCGACTCTGTGGGAGAAAGATGGGGATTTTTATTCCCTTAAAGATTTACACACACACACAAAAAAAGATTTACAAAAAAAAGTGAGATGGATTGACAAAGTGACAGCATTGATAGACTCAAGTGTGGCAACAGTAGAGAAGTTGGCCCAGGATCGGGGAGTTTTTTGTTCTGTATAAGGTCGCTGTGAGTTGGTACTGACTCAATGGCACCTAACAACAACAATAACAAAGACTTACAGCCCTGGAAACCTTATAGAGTAGCCCTAGTCTGCCCTCTGAGTAGGAATGAACTCGATGTAGTAGTAGGGAGAAATCAGTA
>NW_006419110.1:2276-3078 GCF_000296735.1 Chrysochloris asiatica | reverse complement strand
TGAGAGATAGCTACATGGCAGACAAGTCCAATATTTTCATATACAGAAAGCTAACTACATGCTAGGGGAATGCAACATTTCCATACACGGAGTTCTAGCAGATGTGTACAACATGTCATATACTGAGAGCTAACTTCATGACAGAGTTGTGCAACATGCTCATATACAGGGTACTAGCTACAGGGGAGATGAGTCTATCATGTCCTTATATTGAAAGCTAGCTACATGGCAGAGTAGTCCAACATGACAATATACAGTGTACTGCCTACATGGTAAATCAATCAAATATATCCATGCACAGAGAACTAGCTACATGTCAGATGAATAAAAACTGTCCATATACAAAGAGCTTGCTGCATTGCAAAGCAGTGCATCATTTCCATATACAGAGTTAAAGGTACATGGCAGATGAATTCAAAGTGTTCATATTCTGAGAGCTAGCTACATGACATTGTACTCCAACATATCCATATAAAAGAATACTAGCTACCTGGCTAATGAGCCCAACATGTACATATACTGAGAGCCAGCTACATGGCAGACAAGTCCAATATGTTCATATACAGAGAGTTACCTACTTGGAAGATCAAACCAACTTGTCCATGTACAGAGAGCTAGTTACATGGCAGACAATTCCCAAATGTCCATATACAGAGAGCTAGCTACACGGCAGGGTAGTGCAACATTTCCATATTCAGAGTTCTAGCTACAAGGCAGATGAATCCAAATTGTCTATATGCAGAGATCTAGCTACATGGCAGAGTAGTGCAACATTTCCACATACAGAGTTCTAGCACCATGG
>NW_006419110.1:0-547 GCF_000296735.1 Chrysochloris asiatica | reverse complement strand
GCAGAGTAGTCCAACATGTCCATATACAGAGAGCTAGCTACAAGCAAGGGAGTGCAGCATTTCCATATACAGTGTGCTAGCTACAAGGCAGATGATTCCAACATGTCCATATACTGAGAGCTAGATACATGGCAGAGAAGTCCAATATGTTTATACACAGAGAGCTACCTACTTGGGAGATCAGTCCAACATATCCATGTACATAGAGCTAATTACATGGCAGATGAGTTCAAAATGTCCATATACAGAGGGCTAGCTACATGGCAGACTAGTCCAAAATGTCCATATAAAGAGAGCTAACTACATGCCAAAGCAGTGCATTATATCCATAAACAGAGTTCAAGCTACATTGGAGATGAATCCAAAGTGTTCATATACTGAGAGCTAGCTACATGGCAGAGTAGTCCAACACGTCGATAAAAAGAATACTAGCTAAATGGGTAATGAGTCTAACATGTCCATATCTTGAGAGCTACTTACATGCAGAGTAGTGCCTCATATCTATATACAGAGTTCAAGCTACAAAGCAGATGAGTCCAAAATGTTC
>NW_006419109.1:3796-4649 GCF_000296735.1 Chrysochloris asiatica | reverse complement strand
GGGGAAACATGATTACAGAAAGCTTGTAAACCTGTCTTCAGCCTATAACTGATTGGAATACCTAAAATGGGTTCTATAACTTGCCCAGTGAAACAGGCCTCCTATGGAGCCTTTGCAGTGTATAGGACCTTAGGTGCAATCCTGAGCTCCATCCAGAACCTTCTCAGGTGGGACATCCCCACTAGAAAGGACAGGTAGACCAGCCTGGAACAGTTACAGTAACAGAAGATGAATCTTCAAAGAAAGACCATCAGGAAAAAACCAAAACAAAAATGGCTGTATTTCTGGCTTCTACAAGAATAAGCACGTGTTCACCAGGAAGCCATCAAGGCAAACAATCAAGTTCCTTCACAACAAACCCTCCTCAAAGACTGAAACTCAAAAGGAACACATGCGTAGGCATGTAAGCTTGCTGACAACCACATTGGTCTACTGGTGAGTGGAAGAGGGGGAAAGGCAGCAATGAAGAAATGGGTTGAGTTCAACTACGTTTCACAGACATCCATTGAGTTGGAGATGAGAGGGAGAAGAGGAAGGGCTGGTTGGTCCAAAGTGTGGTGACACCTGGGGACACCTGAGCCTATGGACAAGGACATAGTCACAGAGGTCTATAGCTGAGAGTGAAGCATCCAGCTGATATGAAGTGAGGGGAGATATACAAGAACACCCAAAGTTGCAGATAGTACCCATTTGATCTAGCCTTGATGGATTAATAATCAGAACTTGACTAGAAGAAGATTAAAAAAGAAAAAAGAACAAAACAATTTTTGATGAAGGAAATGAGGGTACAATATTACAATTTGATGAACTTGACCTATATTCATAGATGTTGTTGTTGTTGTTAAGTGCCGTC
>NW_006419109.1:0-521 GCF_000296735.1 Chrysochloris asiatica | reverse complement strand
ACTGAAGAAAAAATTCAAGCCTCGAATTTTGTTATTGAAGGATTCTCTGGGCAAATTATTGAATGATGCAGAAAATATTAAAAGAAGATGGAAGGAATACATAGAGTCACTGTACCAAAATGAAATGGTTGATGTTCAGCTGTTTCAAGGGGCAGAAGTCCAAGGTGCACTGAAGGAATTGGCAAAGAACAAGTCTCCGGGAATTAATGGAATAAAAATTGAAATATTTCAAGAAAGTGAGGCAGCACTGGAGGCACTCACCCATGTATGCCAAGAAATTTGGAAGACACCTATCTGGCCAACTGATTGGAAGAGATCCGTATTTGTGCACATTCCAAAGAGAGGTAACTCAATGGAATGAGGAAATCATCAGACAATATCTTTGATATCCAATGTGAGTAAAGTTTTACTAAAGATAGTACAGAAATGGCTGCAAGCATACATTGACAGAGAACTTCCAGAGGTTCAAGCCAGATTCAGAAAAGGATGTGGAATGAGGAATATCATTGCTGATGTCAGAT
>NW_006419108.1:2633-3406 GCF_000296735.1 Chrysochloris asiatica | reverse complement strand
TTTCTATATATAGGATCATATCGTCTGAAAATAGAGTTTTATTTCCTCTTTGCCAATTTGGATTCCTTTAATTTGCCTATCATGCCATATAGTTCTGATTAATACTTCCAAAACAGTATTGAAAAGGAGTGGTGACAAAGGGCATCGTTGTCTGGTTCCTGTTTGCAGAGGGAAGACTTTCAGTTTCTCTCCAAAGAGAGGCATGTAGGCTGTAGGTTATGTATATATTCTCTTGATTATGTTGAGGAATTTTCTATCAATTTTTATTTTGTTGAGTGTTTTTTTCAGGAATGGATGTTGGATTTTTTTTTCAAATGCTTTGTCTGCATCAATTGATATGATCATGTGGTTCTTTTCCTTTTCCTTATTTATGTGGTAGATTACACTGATTGTTTTTCTAATGTTGAACCATCCTTGCATCCCTTTTATGAAACCCACTTGGTCATGATGTATTATTTTTTGATGTGCTGCTAGATTATGTTGGCTAGGATTTTGTTGAGAATTTTTGCATCTATGTTCTTGAGGGATCTTGTCTGTAGTTTTGTTTCTTAGTGATGTCCTTCTCTGGTTTTGGTATGAGGGTTATGCTTGCTTCTTACAAAGTGTTAGGAAGTTTTCTGTCCTCTTCTATATTTTGGAATAATTTGAGTAAAATTGGTGACAGCTCTTCCCTGAATATTTGGTAGAACTCACCAGTGAAGCAATCTGGGCCTGGACTTCTTTTGGTTGGGATTTTTTGATGACCTGATCAATTTCTTCTTTTGTTATGGGTC
>NW_006419108.1:0-770 GCF_000296735.1 Chrysochloris asiatica | reverse complement strand
CTCTCTTCCACCTTTGATGCTGGGGCTGGTGTTACACTCAACAATGACTTTGTCAAGTTCACGTCCTGATATGACAATGAATTTGGCTACAGCAATAGGATGGTGGATCCACATGGCCCCCTGGACTACCAGCCCCAACAGCAGCACTAGAGGAAGAGAGAGACCCTCAGCTGCTGGGAGACTTTACCCCAACTCTACCGCCCTACACACTGAGAAGCTCCCATCCTCAGTTTCCATCCAGACCCCATGAAGAAGGAGAGGGGCTTAGAGAGCCCAGTCTTGTCATGTACTATCAATAAAGTACACTATCTAGCTGAAAATAAAACAAACCCAACAACAAAAACCAATGACTTATTCATTGCAAATACCTTTTTTAACCAACATAAAATGTGACTATTCACATGGACCTTAGTAGATAGAATACACAGGAGTCAAATGGACTCTATTTGTAGGAAGAGATGATGGTAAAGCTCAATATCATTAGGTAAAACATTATAATGAAATGTGCAAGGTCCTGGAGTTAGAACCAAAAAGGAAGAACACACTCAGCATTTCTCAAGGTGAAAGAATCAAGAAAGAATTCAAGTCTTGATTTGAAAATTTTAAGGATTCTATGGGAGTGTGGCACTGTGGGCTAATGCGTCAGACTGCAAAGTCATATGAACTGCAGGGTAGGTGGTTCAAGCTCACCAGCTACTCCTTGGAAACTCTATACAGGGTAGCTATGGGTCGGAATCAACTCAATGGTGCTTAACAATAACAATAACAAT
>NW_006419107.1:2178-3409 GCF_000296735.1 Chrysochloris asiatica | reverse complement strand
TATATATAGATATATATATGCCTGAAAATTAGAAATTGAGATCATGCTTGACTAAGGTGAGAAAATAATTGAGCCAAACCATTAGGATTGTAAACTCTCTAGAGGCTGCTGGCTCTAAGTGACAAGTTAATCCATTTCCACAGAGGTGGCTGTGAATTTCATGCTAATTTTGTGCCCTCTTAATAGACCCTCAGGATAAGAAGCAGCTATGAGCAGGGCGAGTAGGAACTAACATGTCAAGAGCTCTGCCAGGGTCAGGACTAGGCAGTTGACACTCTGCGCACAGCTCCGAGCAGAAGCTCTGAGCATCCTCACATAACAAACTCTAAGTATATCAAATAGTTTATCCAAGAGACATACAATGAGTGCGTAATTAGGCAGTTTCAAATTCCAGGTTCTGAGAAATCTAACTAGTTCATTCATTCAGCAGTTACTATGAACTAAATACTGTGTGAACTGTATAGTGCTGCGGGATAATAGTCTTGGTATGGTGCTTCAGGATAATGCAACCCTGTATAGGGTTTCTGATGAGTGGACTGCAAGGTCAGTTTGAGCCAAGATGGGCAGTTCAAACCCACCTGCCATTCCTCGGAAATCCTATCCAGGGTCACTTTGACTCAGAACCAACTCAACAGCACTTAACAACAAACAAATACTGTTCTAGGTAACTGGGATTATTTGGTGGTTGGGTGCTGTGGAGTCATTTCTGACTCATAACAATCCTTTATAGGATTTCTGAGGTTGCAAATCTTGAAGGGAGCAGAAAGCCTCATCTTTCTTCCTTGGAGCAGCTGGTGGATTTGAATGGCTCAACCAAAAGCATAACCCACTGCATCACCAGAGCTCCTTTGCAATGAAGTTGTTGATAACAAGTGTCATTGAGTCACCTATGAATCATAGAGACCCTGCAAAGACTTTCTGAGGAGTTTAAACCACTGACCCTGGGGTTGGCAAGCTGGTGCTTGTCCTACAGCACCACATAAGTACTCCTTGGAATAATGATGTTGTTGTTGTTGTTAAGTGCTGTCTAGTCAATTCTGACTCATAGTGACCCTGTAAAGGGTTGTCAATGAGAGGCTGGTCCGTTTGAACTGCCAACCTTGCAGTTCAAATCCACCTTGAGGTCGAGTGTTTAACCATGTTACCTGGGTGTTTACATTCATCTGAGGGGGAAGCAGACAGTGAACTAATTAAAAAAGAAAGGAAGGAAGGAAGAAGAGTAAAGAATATG
>NW_006419107.1:0-808 GCF_000296735.1 Chrysochloris asiatica | reverse complement strand
TTCAGGACATTCATTTGCTGATGGGGCACAGTTCAAAATGAGTGAAAACAGCTGAAAGCATCCATTAATAATAAGAAGATCAAAAGTATGAAGTAAGAAGATTGTAAAATTTGAGGTTGTCAAAAATGAAATGGAATACATAAATATCAATATCTCAGGCAATAGTGAGATGAAATGGAGTGGTATTGGTCGTTTCAAATCTGACAATTACATATTTTTTCATGTCAGGAATGACAAATTGAAGAGGAATGGCATCATATTCGTCATTAAAGCAAACATTTCATGATATATCTTGTAGTAAAATGGTGTTGGTGATAGGATAATATCCATACACCTACAAGTTAATACAACATGTATTCAAATTTATGTAGCAAATAGTAAAGATGAAATTGAAGAATTCAACCAACTTCTTCATCTGAAATTGATAAAAATGAAATGAAGATGTACTGACAATTACTGGTGATTGAATTGCAAAGCTTGAAAACAAAGACGAAGTATCTGTTTTAGGAAAATATGGCCTTGGTAATAGAAATGATGCTGGATATTTCGTGATAGAATTTTTTCAGACTACTGACTCGTTTTTTGCAAATACCTTTTTTACACATTGTAAAAAATAACTATGCACATGAACCTCACCAGATGGAATACAGAGAAATCAATTGACTACATCTGTGGAAAGAGACAGTGGAAAAGCTCCATCTCATCCATCAAAGGAAGGCAAGAGAAAGACTGTCAAAACAAATCATCAATTGCTAATATGCAGGTTCAGACTGAAGCTGTAGAAAATGAAAATATTAGAGTCAAAATA
>NW_006419106.1:2669-3244 GCF_000296735.1 Chrysochloris asiatica | reverse complement strand
CAAGTCAGATTAAGCTCAGATCTCTCAGCAGAAACCATGCAAGCAAGAAGGCAATGGGGAGACATATATAAAACCCTGAAAGAAAAAAATTGCCAGCCAAGAATCCCTTATCCAGCAAAGCTATCATTCAAATATGACGGTGTAATCAAAACATTCCAGGATAAACAGAAGCTAAGGGATTTTGGTAAATCCAACCATGCGCTACAAAACATCTGAAAGGGAGTTTTGTGGACTGAGAACCAACAAGAACAGACAACAACCAGAGATTGACATGCATGGCAGCACCTCACATATTAAGTCAACAGAAGGAAGAGTTGAGGACAGAACAAAACTATAAGAATAAACTCAGAGAATCTGGGAGGTCAGTCTATGATCAAAACAAGTACAATGTAAAAGAAGATAAACACGTAGGAACAGAGATCCAGAGAGTAAGAAGGTCAGGTCAATTATAGGATAAATGTAAATGGATAAAATGCACCAGTTAAGAGACGGAGGGTGGCAGAATGGATAAGAAAACAAGATCCTTCAATATGCTGTCTGCAAGAGACACATCTCATACATAGAGACAAAAACAG
>NW_006419106.1:0-1499 GCF_000296735.1 Chrysochloris asiatica | reverse complement strand
AGATGGCTTCACTGGTGAATTCTACCAAACATTCAGGGAAGAGCTGTCACCTACCAGAAGATAGAGGAGGATGGAAAACTTCCTAATACATTTTATGAAGCAAGCAAAACCAGGGAAGGATGTCACTAAGAAACAAAATTATAGACCAATATCCCTCATGAACATCAAAAAGATAATACATCATGATCAAGTGGGATTTAAATCAGGGATGCAAGCGTGGCTCAACATTAGAAAAATGATCAAAGTTATCCACCATATAATTAAGAAAAAAGAAAAGAACCACATGATCATATCAATTGATGCAGAAAAGGCATTTGACAAAATCCAATGTCTATTCCTGATAAAAACACTCAACAAAATCTGAATTGCAGGGAAATTCCTCCACATAATTAAGAACATATATATAAAACCAACAACCTACCTTACTCTCAATGGAGAAACTGAAAGCCTTCCCTCTGTGAACAGGAACCACGCAAAAATGCCCTTTGTCACCACTCCTATTCAATATTGTGCTGGAAGTCTTAGCAAGAGTTATACGGCATGACAGGGAAATTAAAGGCATCCAAATTGGCAAAGAGGAAGTAAAATTCTCCCTATTTGCAGATGATATGATCCTATATGTAGAAACCCCAAAGACTCAGTAAAAAAGCTACTAGACCTCATTGGAAGATTCAGCAAAGTGGCAGGATATGAGATCAACACACAAAAATCAGTTGGATTCCTCTATATGAATTACTACAGTGCTGAAAAGGACATTAGGAAAGCAATACCATTTACAATAGCCACCCAAAGGATGAAATATCTAGGAATTAATGTAATCAGAGAAACAAAGAAAACTATAAAACACTACTACAAGAAACCAAAAGAGACCTACAAAAATGGAAGAATGTACCATGCTACTGGATAGAAAGACTTAGCATTGTGAAAATGTCAATAGTGCCAAAGCAATTTACACATATAATGCAACCCCAATCCAGATTCTAACAATATTCTTCAAAGAGATGGAAAAAACAATTACAAACTTTATATGGAAAGGAAAGAGACCCAGTATAAGCAAAGCACTGCTTAAGAAAAAGAATAAGGTTGGAGGCCTCTCACTTCCTGACTTCAAAATTTACTACACAGCTACAGTGGTCAAAACACCTTGGTACTGGTACAATGAAAGATACAGAGATCAATGGAACAGAATCGAGAATCCAGAAATTAACCCATCTACATACAGCCAACTGATATTTTACAAAACACCTAAATATATTGCATGGGGAGGTGATAATCTCTTCAACAGATGGTGCTGGCAGAACTGGAAAACGATATGCAAAAGATGGAAACAAAGCCTTCACCTCACACCTTATACAAAAACCAACTCAACATGGATTAAAGACTTAAACGTGAATCCCAGAATTATGAAGGCCATCAATGAAAAAATAGGGACAAATATGAGGGCACTAATTCAGGGAATACACAGACTACAAAACATTTTGAAAACCACACAAACAAAA
>NW_006419105.1:0-3407 GCF_000296735.1 Chrysochloris asiatica | reverse complement strand
CTCTGGAAGTTCTCTGTCAATGTATGATTGCAGCCGTTTCTGTATTACCTTTAGCAAAACTTTGCTCACTTGAGATATCAAAGAGATTGTCCGATGATTTCCGCATTCCGTTGGGTCACCTCTCTTTGGAATGGGCAGCAAGAAAGATTGTGTCATCTGCATATTTCAGATTGTTAATACATATTGCAAGGTTATATGTATAACCATGAAATATGTATAGACATAAATGATGTATAGCATTAAGCAAATCTGCTAATCTGCTGCATGAGACCTCTTTATAATAATAGTATTTTCAGTTGCCCCATATTCATGTGAAAGTTGGACACTGAATAGGGAAGATTGTAGAAAAATTCATGCTTTGGAGTTGTGGTGTTAGAGAAGAATATTAAAAGTACCATGGACAATCAGAAGAAAAAACAAATTTGAGTTGGAAGAAGTATAGCTGGAGTGCTCCTTAGAAGCCAAGATGGTGAGGCTTTGTCTCTCATACTTCAGACATGTTATCACAGTGAACCAGTCACTGAAGAAGGATATGTGCTTGGTAAAGTGGAGGTCATTGAAAGAGAGGAAGGAAGATTCCCAAGAGATGGAATAGCACAGTGGCAGCAGCAATGGGTTTGAGCTTAACAATGATTGTGAGGATGGCTCAGTGTCAGGCAGTGTTTTGTTCTGTTGTGAATAAGATCACTATGAATTGCAAATGACTCAATGGCACCAAACAGCAACTGATTTCTGAATTATCTCTCATTTGTCTCATGACCCTTCAACTCTACTAAAATCTGTAACTTGGCCAATTCCTGCAGATTAACTCCTCCCATGAGCTCTGTTTAGCTGACTGGACCTTGACTAAACCCTTTTCTTTTATTGAGAGTATTCACTGTGTCAGGCTCTGAACCCAGCACTTACAATTACCATCTCGTTTAATTTGCACAGTGGTTCTATGAGGTAGGTAGAATTATAATCCTCATTTTGTAGAAGAGGAAGCTGAGTCTCAGATAACTTGACTGTCACTCCCAATAGCAGAGATTTAGAGGAGTATTAGGGATTTGAACCCTGGTCTTTATGACTCTAGAGTATATCTGAGAGCTATTAGAGAGGAATCCTATTTAGCTAGGCAGCTCAGATAGATGCCATGTAAGTCCTGGAGTCCTTTGGGCTGATCCTAAAAATATAGACATAATCTCAAAAGGTAGTAAAAAATATTCAAGAGGAAGGGCAAGGCATGTACTAGGAATGGTGAGTCTACAAGAAAGACTGGAGTCCAAGTAAATGAGGAGGATGGGTACACGGAGTTGAAAAATTGGTTTGAATCAGATTGTGAAAGTGCTGGGTGAGAAATACAGACTTCTGTCCAGCATTAGAGGTATGATGGTAAGATTTTAAACAAGACTAAGCCCACTTCTTCCTGTTCTTCAGGAAGATTACCCCAGCAAAAGGAAAAAGAGCAGAATAAGTGTGGAGATCAGAAAGAAAGCTCATTCATAGTCCAGGTAAGAAGGGATAGGACCAGAACCATGAAAATGCGAGTGGGGTTGGTGAAAAGAAAAGAGTCATGAGGAAAGGCCTAAAGATGAAAATGAATGGTCTTTGTGGCCAATGGCTGCATCTTCAGTGCAGCTGAAACACAGGACAGTGGTGAATGAAAAGTGACCTCCAGTGATAGGAAACAGATAGGCAGGGATGAATCATGCAGAATCCCTTAATCCAAATGAAGGGAAATGGTCTTAGTCTTAGTGATGATGATGAGCCACTGAAAGCTTAAACACTGGTAACCTTGCAATATGTATTAACAATCTGAAATATGCAGATGACACAATCTTTCTTGCTGGCAGTGAAGCGGGCTTACAGCATTTCAGATGAAGATCAAAGATTCCAGCTTTCAGTATGGATTATAATAACAAAAATCCTCCCAACTGGACCAGTAATTAACATTATGATAAATAGAGAAAATTTTGAAATTTTCAAGCTTTTCATTTTATTTGGATCCACAATCAATGCCCACAGAAGCAACAGACAAATCTGCATTAGGCAAATCTGCTGCAAAATACAATTTTTAAACGTTAAAAAGCAAAGATGTCACCTTGAAGACTAAGATGAGCCTGACTCAAGCCATAGTATTTTCCATCACATCATATGCATGAGAAACCTGGACAATAAATAAAGAAGATCAGAGAAGAATCAATACATTTTAATTATGATGTTGGAGAAGAATATTAAAAGTTACATTTACTGCCAGAAAAATCAAACAAACATGCCTTGGAGAAAGTACAGCCATGAAGCTCTTTAGAAGCGAGGGTAGCCAGACTTCATCTCATATATTTTAGGCATGTCATGAAAAGGGGCCAGTTCCATGGAGAAGGACATCATGCTTGGTAAAGGGTCAACAAAATTAGGAAAATCTTCAATGAGATGGAATGACACAGTGAGTGACTGCAAGCTTAGTCTCAAACATAGTAAAAAAATAGATAGATAGATAGATAGATAGATAGATAGATAGATAGATAGATAGATAGATAGATAGATAGATAGATGGTGCCAGACGGGGTAGTGTTTCATTCTGCTGTACATAGGATTGCTATAAGTCAGAACCAACTTGATGGCATCTAACAAACAACAATAATCTAAATATGAACTATTTGAAAAAAACAGATGGATTCAATCAATATGTAGGAAGCATTCAGCTTGCTAAGTGTGGAGGACTTCATTTCACAACCTGGATCTTGTTATTTTCCTTGAAGAATTACTTTACTGTTTTTTTTTTTTTTTTAGAATGTGTGCATTCTACTCATTAGATATTTTGTCGATATAGAATAGTTCAAAGGAGAAATTAAAAAATAGCTTAGACCCCAAGCAATAATCATTAGTATTAAATAAGCCTCATTCCAACCATGCCTTTATGTTCGGCTTTGAAATAAGGTGACCAAAGATGAAGGGATGTGAGCAGTTTTCATAGCTACCTTAAAATAAAACCTTAGAAATTAATTTTCCATCAATTTTAAGAAAATATGTCTGAACTAAGAAGTATCCAATTCTAGGTTTAAGAAGATCCCTCTGGCTGCCGTGATCATGAAATGGGGAGGAATTGAGAGGAAGGAAGGCAGGATGTCAGGGGCTAAATAGGAGCTGCCATAGACATCCAGGTGAAACTAGAGAATGCTTGAATGAGACAAAGTTAGTGGACTTGAAAATGAGGAGTAGAGAAATTCCACAGCAAGAGCAAATGTCCTAGGACTTGGTTTTAGATAAGAGAAAACATAAGGGAGATGCTAACAGATGAACTCATAGGTCTTAAATCTTGGTGATTAGGAGGTGTTGAAGGATTCTCTGGGCAAATTATTGAATGATGCAGAGGACATCAAGAAAAGATGGAAGGAATACACAGAGTCATTGTACCAAAAGGAAATGGT
>NW_006419104.1:2634-3223 GCF_000296735.1 Chrysochloris asiatica | reverse complement strand
CTTGTGCTCTTCTCCCTTGATGGTCCTAGGGTCCTCTGTTTATGAACAACAAGATTAACTACTCCCTCATTTTTGTTACAAAACTTCTCCCTTTACAATTGTGACAGTCACAATTACTCATGATAACAATTACTCACTATTGAACCATAAGACTCTTATCCCCATCTCTTTTTACCAGACCCATCTACACAAGATGAAAACTATTCAGTGGGGAATCTATCTTCCCACACACAGTCTTAAATTAAACTCCCTCTTGAAACCTTGGAAGCCAGTCACTTCGTGCTTTATCGCCCCCTCATTTTAGGTAACCAATGTCCCTATCTACTCTGTATGCCGAGGGGATAGCATTGATACTTGATGTGAAGACTCCGTCCCTCTCTGTTGGTATATTGAGCTACTACCTCCATGAATATAGGTCAAGTTCATCAAATTGTAGCAATTGAGACTTGTTTTCTTTATCAAAAAATTGTCTTCTTTTTTATCTTCCTCTAGTCGAGTTCTGATTATCAAGCCATCAAGGTGAGGTCAAATGGGTACTATCTGCAAGTTTGGGTGTTCTTGTGTATCTTCCCTTGCTTCATATCAGCTG
>NW_006419104.1:0-634 GCF_000296735.1 Chrysochloris asiatica | reverse complement strand
AGCGACCCTGCACAGGGTTTCTGAGGCTGTAAATCTTTACAGGAGCAGAAAGCCTCATCTTTCTTCTGCGGAACAGCTGGTAGTTTCAAACTGCTGACATTGCATTTCACAGCCCGATTCATAACCACTATGCTACCAGAGCTCCTTTTTGACCACTCTAGCCGTGTAATAAATTTTGAAGTCAGGGAGTGAAATGTTGCCAACCTTCTTCTTCTTAAGCAATGATTTTTGCTTATCCTAGGTCTCTTTACTTTCTATATAAAGTTTGTAGTTGTTTTTTTCATCTCTTTGCAGAATGTTAATGAGAGCTTAGTACTGTCATTCTTGTTCGTTTTTTTTTAATGCAATTAGCTTGGTATATTTTTCCATCCTTTGACTTTTAATCAGTTTTTGTGTCTGTGTATAAGATGTGTCTCTTGCAGACAGCACAATGAAGGATCTTGTTTTCTTATCCATTTGGCCACCCTCTGTCTCTTAACTGGTGCATTTAATCCATTTACATTCAATGTAATTATCAATAGGTATGGTTTGTTTTTTGGTGGTGTTGCTGCTTTCTTTATTCAGTGTGTCTTCCTTTTCTGAGTTCATGCTTGTTTGTTTTTTCTTGTGAGTTTCCTCACAGTATTGTTTCTAT
>NW_006419103.1:3147-3837 GCF_000296735.1 Chrysochloris asiatica | reverse complement strand
CAAGCATACATTGACAGAGAACTTCCAAAGGTTCAAGCCAGATTCAGAAGAGCCTGTGGAATAAGGGATATCATTGTTGATGTCCAATGGATCTTGCCTGAAAGCAGAGAATATCAGAAAGGTGTTTACCTGTGCTTTATTGACTATGCAAAGGCTTCGATCATGTGGATCATGACAAGCTATGGACAACATTGCAAAATATGAATATTCCTGAATACGTAATTGTACTCAAGAGAAATCTATATATGGACCAAGAGTCAGCTGTTCGAACAGAACATGGGAACACTGAATGTTTTAAAATTAAGAAGTGTGTGCAACAGGGTTGTGTTCTTTCACCATACTTATTCAACCTGTATGCTGAGCAAATAATCTAAGAAGCTGGGTTATATGAAGAAAAGCATGGCAGCAAGACTGGAGATTTATTAACAACCTGCGATATACAGATGATATAACCTTGCTTGCTGAAAGTGAAGATGTCTTAAAATATTTACTGATGATGATCAAAGAGCACAGCCTTTGGTATGAATTATATCACAATGTAAAGAAAACAAAAATCCTCACCACTGGAACAGTAAACAACATTCTTATCACTGGTGAAAAGATTGCAGTTTTCAAGGACTTCATTCTTCTTGGATCAACTATCAGCACTCACGGAAGCAGCAGTCAAGAAAGCAAATGTCGTATTGCATT
>NW_006419103.1:0-530 GCF_000296735.1 Chrysochloris asiatica | reverse complement strand
TAAGTGTATTATTGCATTAGGCAAATCTGCTACACTAGACCTCTTTAAAGTGTTTAAGAGCAAACAAACCAATTTGAAGACTAAGGTGTGCCTAATCCAAACAATGGTATGTTCAATCACCTCATATGCATGTGAAAGTTGGATAATGAATATGGATAATTGTAGAAAACTGATGCAGTTGAATTATGGAGTCCATTATGAAAGCTCCATGGACTGCCAGAAGAAGAAACAAATCTGTCTTATAAAAAAATAAACACTAGAATATTCCTTATAAGCTAGGATGGTGAGATTTTGTCTCTCACACTTCAGACATGTTATAAGGAAGGACTAGTCCCTAGAGCATGACATCATGCTTGGTAAAATGGAGATTCAGTAGCAAAGAGGAAAACTCCCAACGAGATGGATTAGCACAGCGACAGCACAGTGGGAACAATGGGCTCAAGTGTAACAGTAACCATGAGGATGGACCAGGACTGGGCAGTGGTTTGTTCTGTTTTGCAAAGGGTTTCTATGAGTCAGAACTGACTCAA
>NW_006419102.1:0-3859 GCF_000296735.1 Chrysochloris asiatica | reverse complement strand
AGTACCACAATTATCAAATTTACGCACCAACCACTAAAGCCAGTGATGATAAAATTGAAGAATTGCACCAAGGTCTTCAGTCTAAAATTGATCAAGCATGTAATTGAGATGTATTGATAATTACTGTTAGAATGAAAAGGTCGAAAACAAAGAGGAAGAGTCAGTAGTTGAAAATATGGCCTTGTTGATAGAAACGATGCTAGAGATTGCATGATAGAATTTTGTAAGACCAATGACTTCTTCATTGCAAATACCTTTTTTAAACAGCATAAAAGATATGGACCTCACCAGATGGGATACACAGAAATCAAATTGACTACAACTATGGAAAGAGATGGTGGAAAAGCTCCATATCATCAGCCAAAACCAAGCCAGGGGCAGACTGTGGTACAGACCATCAATTGCTCATATTCAAGCTGAAGCTGAAGAAAATTAAAATAAGTCCATAAAATATGACATTGAACATATCCCACTAGAATTTAGAGATCATTTCAAGAACAGATTTGTTGCATTAGACAGTAATTTCAAAGACCAGAAGAGTTGTGGGATGACATCAAATACATCATAAAGAAAGAAAGCAAAAGATCATTAAGAAGATAAGAACGAAGAAAGACCAAAATGCATTCCAGAAAGGACTCTGAAACATGCTTTTCAAACTAGGGACACTAATGCAAATGCGGAGTCTTGGTGTGGTGCTGTGGGTTAATGCTCCAGACTTAAAGCTGTTTGAACTGCAAGGTTGGCTGTTCAAGCTCACCAGTCGCTTTTGGAAACCCTGTATAGGGTCGCTATGGGTTGGATCTGACTCGACAGCACTTAACAGCAACAATGCAAATGGAAGAAATGAGAAGGCAAAAGAACTGAACAGAAAATTTCAAAGGGCAACTAGAGAAGATACTCAAAGACTTGTAGTTAGAAAGCAAAAAGGGAAGAACACTGAGCATTTCTCAAGCTGAAAGAACATAAGAAAAAAAATCAAGCCTCAGCTTTCAATAATAAAGCATTGTATAGACAAAATATTGAATGATACAGAAAGCATCAATGGAAGATAGAAGGAATACACAGAGTCACTGTACCAAAAAGAAATGGTCGATGTTTAGCCATTTCAAGAGGTAGCATATTATCAAGAGCCAATCAGTGGTACTGAACAAAGAAGACCAAGATGCACTGAAGACATTGGCAAAACACAAGACTCCAGAATACAAATGTTGTTGTTGTTGTGTGCCGTGGAGTTGGTTCCGACTCATAGTGACCCTGTACAGGGTTCTTGAGGCTGTAAATCTTTACCGGAGCAGAACGCCTCATCTTTCTCCCGTGGAACAGCCGGTAGTTTCAAACTGCTGACCTTGTGGCTCGCAGCCCGATTTGTAACCACTATGCTACCAGAGCTCCTCAGAATACAAATAGAAATCATCAACAAACTAATGCAGCACTGGAAGCACTCACTCATCTTTGCCAAGAAATTTGGAAGAGAGGTAACCCAATGCAATGCGGAAATCATCAGACAATATCATTAATGTCACATGCAAGTCAAAGTTTGCTAACTATAATTCAAAAACGGCTGCAACAGTACATTAACAAGGAACTGTCAAAGATTCAAACTGATTTCAGACAAGTACATAGAACGAGAAACATCACTGCAAAAGTCAGATCTTGACTGAAAGTAGGGACTACCACAAAAATGTTTACCTGTGCTTTATGGGCTATGCAATGACTTTTGACTGTGTGGATCATGACATGCTATGGACAACACTGGGAAGAATGGGTATTCCAGAACACTTAATTTTGCTCCTGAGAAACTTGTACATAGACCATGAAATAGTCACTGAAACAGAACAAGGAAACACTAAAAGTTTTAAAATCAGGTAAGATGTATATCAGTCTTGTGTTTCTTCACCATAATTATTCAATCTGTATACTGAGCAAATGATCTGAAAACTGGATTAGCTGAAGAAAAATTTAGCATCAAGATTGGTAGAAGAATCATTAACAACCTTTGATATGCAGATGAAACAAGTTTCCTTGCTTAAAGCGAAGAGGACTTAATATACTTACTGATAAAGATCAAAGATCATAACCTTCAATATGGGTTGTACCTCAATGTAAAGAAAATGAAAATCCTCACTACTGGACCAATAAATAACACAATGATAAATGTACTAAAGATTGAAGTTGTCGAAGACTATTTTGCATGAATCCACCATCAACACTCATGGAAGCAGCAGTCAAGAAATCAAATGATGCATTGCAATAGTAAAATCTGATGTACAAGACCTTTTTAAAGTGTTCAAGAGCATAGAAGTCAGTTTGAAGACTAAGATATGTCTGACCCAAGTCAATGTATTTTTCAATAGCCTTGTATGCGTGTGAAAGTTGGACAATGAATAAGGAAGACCACTGGAAGATTGATACATTTGAGTTATGCTGTTGGAGAAGAATATTAGAAGTACCATGTATTGCCAGAAGACATACAGTTAGAAAGCTTCTTGGAAACCAGGATGGTGAGACTTCTTCTCTCATGCATATTATCAGGAGTAACCAGTCCCTGGGGAAAGACATCATGCTTGGTAAAATGGAAGGTCACTGAAAAAGAGGAAGATCTACAAACAAATGGTGAAGCAATGGGTTCAAGTGTAACCATGGTTGTGAGAATGGCACAGAACCACAGAGTTTATCGTTCTGTTGATCATAAGGTCACTATGATTCAACACCAACTCAACAGCACTTAACAAAGAAAATTAATTTAATATTACAATTATGAAATTATGTAATGATGTAATCATTCCCTATTTGGTGATTTGATGTGGTCATTTTCAGTTTTTACATAATACTAATTTCCCACAATGACCAGATCTTTGGAAGGTAACCACAATGATACTTGAGAAGCTTGTAAATTTATTAGAAGTAAACGGGAGTGTGGTGGATGTGTATGATAAACATTGGATTGTGAACCACAGGGTCAGCAGTTTGAACTCAGTAGCCGCTTCTGGTAGCGTAGTGGTTACGAATCGGGCTGCAAACCTTAAGGTCAGCGGTTCGAAAGTACCAGCTGCTCCGCGGGAGAAAGATGAGGCTTTCTACTCCCATAAAGATTTACACCCTCGGAAACCCTGTACAGGGTCGCTATGGGTCGAAACCGACTCAATGGCACTTTAACAACATAACAACAACCGCTTCATAGGAGAAAGATGAGGCTTTCTACTCCCATAAAGATTTACACCCTCGGAAACCCTGTACAGGGTCGCTATGGGTCGAAACCGACTCAATGGCACTTTAACAACATAACAACAGCCGCTTCATAGGAGAAAAATGAGGCTTTCTGTTCCCACAAAAATTTACAGTCTCAGAAACCCTATATAGGGTGGATATAATTCGGAACTGACTCTACTGCACTTAACAACAAGAAGTGAAGGAAGAACACCTTTATCAGTTTTAAAGCAATCATTTTAAAAATTATTTCCACCTTGAATTTAATTTTGTTTGAGATTCATGTTTTCATTTTTCCTGTTATCTTGTTTCCTGACATTGATCTACACTAAACGTTTTTTCAGTTTCTTGTATTTTAAAATATATTAAAAATAATACTTGTTAGGAATTGTTTGCTCTGTAATTTTCAGTATCTTCTACCCATTTGCTTTAGAGTATAAATAGTCTATAGTTAAGTAGGTTTATTTTCCATTTTGCCTCAATATTGTCTTTGTTTTCAGTTTTTACTATAATTTGAAAAATAATTATCCTGTTTCTAACTGAAATTATTTTGGAATTCTTATCTTATATAAGATGTAAAATTCAGCAAGTTTTTACCTTTTCCACATTTGTTAGTAGATGTTTAATAATATATGACCAGTGATTATTGTTT
>NW_006419101.1:3112-3596 GCF_000296735.1 Chrysochloris asiatica | reverse complement strand
CACCTTAGTCCTCAAGCTGACATCTTTGCTCTTCAACACTTTAAAATGTTGCTGTGCAGCAGATTAGCCTATATTTAATATTCTTTGCCAACACCATAAGTCAAATGCATCAATTCTTTGGTCTTCCTTATTCATTGCCCTGTTTTTGCAGGCATATGAGGCAATTGAAAATACCATGTGTGGTGTAGTGAAATATGTAATGTATTTTCTAGTGTCAGCCTGTAACTCCCACCAAACAACATTTCTGCCCTGCTGGGTCTGGGTAAGAGAAGGTGGGAGAAGATACTGATAGGATGACATGATTCAACTGTGGATGTTAGCAAAGTTCATTGTAATTGTAAGAACTTGAAACTGTAGCCCAGGTGTAAAATGAATCATCTCAGAAGCAGGGATCTTGCTACCATGAAAGAAGAGCTAGGAGTGGAGTGTGTCCTTTGGACCTCAAGATTCCTACACATTGAACCTCTTCGTCCCAGGGACAGAA
>NW_006419101.1:0-542 GCF_000296735.1 Chrysochloris asiatica | reverse complement strand
ATCTTGGCTGAAAGCAGATAACAATAGAAAGATGTTTTCTTCACAGTTAATCAACTGTGTGGATACTAAAAAAACTGTGGATAGCATTGGAAAGAGCAGAGGGATTCCAAAAGAGCTAACCGTGGTCATGCAGAATCTATATGTAGAACAAGAGGCAGGAGTTGGAACAGAACAAGGGGATACTGCATGCTTTAAAATCATGAAAGGTATTTTTCAGGAAAGGTATTGTATCCTTTCTCTATACTTATTTAATCTGTATTCTGAGCAAATAACCTGAGAAGTTGAAATATGTGAAGAAGATCATGGCATTAGGACCGGAGGAAGGCTCATCAAAAATCTACGATATGCAAATGACACAACCTGGCTTGTTGAAAGTGAAGAGGACTTGAAACATTTACTGATGAAGATCAAACAAAACAAAATGTTGTTTTCAATGTAATGAAAACAAAAATCTTCACCACTGGGCGAATAAATAACATCATAATAAACAGAGATGAGATTGAAGTTGTCAAGGATTTCATTTTGCTGGATTAACAATCAAC
>NW_006419100.1:2830-3382 GCF_000296735.1 Chrysochloris asiatica | reverse complement strand
TGAACCCTGTACAGAGTTGCTCTGAGTCAGAACTCTCTTGATGGCACTTAATAACAACACAAAAAAGATCACCTGCTATCAAGAAAAGGTGGTGAGAATGAATAGAATGCAGAAGGAGTTTCCATTGCCTTTAAATCAGTTTCAACTTTTCATTGTTGTTATGCGCCTTGAGTGAGTTTGGATTCCTAGTGACCCTGTAGGGCTTCTGAGGATGTTGTTGTTAGGTGTCATTGAGTCAGTACTGACTCATAGCAACCTATGCTCAGCAGAATGAAACACTGCTTGATTGATCCTGGGACAATCTCACTATTCAGCAGAATGAAACAGTGCCTGATCCTGGGCCAACCTTATTATTGTTGCCACGTTTGAGCTCAATCCATCTTGTTGGGGGTCTTCCTCTTTTCCTCTGACACTTCACCCTACCAAACACGATGTCCTTCTCCAGCCCCTCCTGACAACATGTCTGAAGTATGAGAGAAGAAGTTTAGCCATCCTGGCTTCCAAGGAGCACTCTAGCTGCACTTCTTCCAACACAGATCTGTTGGTTCTTTT
>NW_006419100.1:0-1615 GCF_000296735.1 Chrysochloris asiatica | reverse complement strand
CTGATTCCAGATCTTTGCACATTTTGTTATAATATTTGGCTTTATCTTCTTGAGCTGATCTTTGAAATTTTCTGTTCAGCTCTTGGACCTCCTCATTTGCTTTAGCATCTCTTCACTGGAGAGCAAGTTTCAGTGTCTTTTATGACATCCATTTTGACCTTTTCCTTCTTTCTTGTCTTCTTAATGACTTTTTGCTTTCTACCTATAAGATGTTCTTGATGTCATCCCACAACTCTTCTGGTCTTCAGTCTTAAGTGTTTAATGTATCAAATCTGTTCTTCAGATGATGTCTAAATTCAGGTGGGATATGTTAAAAGTCATATTTTGGCTCTCATGGACTCGTTTTCATTTTCTTCAGCTTCTGTTTGAATTTGCACATGAGCAATTGATGGTCTGTTCCACATTCTGCTCCTGGTCTTGTTTTGACTGATGATATGGAGCTTTTCCATCTCCTCTTTCTGCAGATGTAATCAATTTGGTTTCTATGTATTCCATCTGGTGAGGTCCATGTGTATAGTCATCTCTAATGCTGTCTAAAGAAGGTATTCAAATGAACAAATCATTGATTTTGCACAATTCTGTCTTGCATTCTCCAGCATCATTTCTATCACCAAGGACATATTTTCCAACTGCTGATCCTTCCTCTTTGTTCCCAACCTTTGCATTCCAATCACCAGTAATGATCAATACATCTTGATTGCATGTTTGATGGATTTCAGATTGAAGAAGTAGGTAGAATTCTTCTATTTCAACCTCACTGGTTTTAGTGGTTGGTGCGTAAATTTAAATAATAGTGGTTATTAACTGGGCTTCCCTGTAGGCGCATGGATATTATCCTATCACAGACAGCGTTGTACTTCATGACTGATCTGGATATGATCTTTTTCATAATGAATGCAACATCATTCCTCTTCAATTTGTCATTCCCAGCATAGTAAACCATGTGGTTGTCAGATTCAAAATGGTCAATACCAGTCCATTTCAGCTCACTAATGCCTAAGATATTGATGTTTATGCATTCCATTTCATATTTGACAATTTCCAATTTTCTGAGGATAGTAACCCTATATAAAAGAGTAGAACTGCCTCATAGGGTTTCCAAGGTTGTAAATCTTGTTGGAATCCGATGGCCACATCTTTCTTCCCAGGAGTGACTGATAGGTTCAAACTTATAACCTTTTATTTGTAACCAAACACTGAAAACCCTTCTTTTTATGCAACAATGCTTAACCAAACAGTTAACCAGGGCTACAAAAATCCTCACCACTGGACCAATAAACAGCATTCTTATCAATGGAGAAGAGATTGAAGTTCTCAAGGACTTCATTCTTCTTGGATCAACTGTCAACACTTGCGGAAGCAGCGGTCAAGAAATCAGATGACATATTGTATTAGGCAAATCTGTTGCACAGGAACTTTTAAAAGTACTGAAGAGCAGAGATGTCAGCTTGAGGACTAAGGTGTGCCTGACCCAATCCATGGTATTTTCAATAACCTCATATGGATGTGAAAGCTGGACATTGAATAAAGAAGATCGTAGAAGAATTGATGCCTTTGAGTTGTGGTGTTCGAGGAGAATACTGAAAGTGCCATGGACTGCCAAAAGAACCAATAG
>NW_006419099.1:0-3436 GCF_000296735.1 Chrysochloris asiatica | reverse complement strand
AAAAAAAAAAAAAAACAAGACTCCAGGAAGTTGTGGAAAACAAATTGAAATGTTTCAGCAAACTAAAGCAATACTGGAGGTGTTCTCTCATCTATGCCATGAAATTTGAAAGAGAGCTACCTAGCTAACTGATCTGAAGAGCTCCGTATTTGTGTCCATTCCAAAGAAATGTACCGTGATTATTTTATCCACATTAACACTTAGTATGAAAAAGAAAGGACTGTTTTTGAACAAAACAGTGAAAATAAGATTAGAACTATGATTGCACAGAGAGTTAACACTTCCTTCACACATACAAACACATGCACAACTTGTACCCCATAATAATTTTTAAATAGCAGAAGAAATAGTAAAAACGGACATGACAGCCTTAGCTACCCTGAAATGAACATGTTAGCTGGACATCTGCAGAATTTGTTGGTCATGGGCTCTGTAACTTTTTCATATTAGTTTTTGGGGCCATCGGGTATGATAGAGCCAGACTGGAAAACTTCTACCCAAATTAGTGTGTATATTAAATGCAAACAAATGTTGGAAACACATGCCAAGATGCAAATTTTTACCTTAACTTCTACAAAGCATACTGTTAAATGACTACCTGTGGGTAAATCAAAAAGAAAAACATAAACACACACTAATTACTTGCATTCATTTTAAGACAAACCAAGATTTTTGAGGTGTTAGGCACTTTCTTTCTTCCTTAGTCTCTTATGTGCTGTACCGTGATATTTTGGAGTGAAGATTTGCCAACATGACATTTTACGCAGGCAGTAGATGTGTGCAACCTGGAAGAATTGTGATATTGTTGAATTGACTGCTATGGGGGATTTCTCATTTTTCTACTTTTCCTTTTAATTTATTTTATTTTATGAATGTTGTCATTTTCTAGAGACATCATATAGGACATTGCAATCTAAATATGTAGGTCCAATTAAGTTTATAGAAAGAATATTTAAATATTTTTGCAAAATTTGGTAAATGAGCTGATGTTGTTTATATATTTTTAAACAAGCAAAAAAAACAAAAAAAAGATTCTATCAGGTCACATATAAGATGCCTCAAGTTATCATTAAATAGTCTCATGTCCCAAATACCAGGAAACTGTCAAATGCTTCAATTTACAATAATCACTGAAGTAATTTCCTAGTTTGCTCTTGTCATTTTATGTCACTTTCAGTGACTTCACTATGAAGAAATAAGGTTACATGTTTTTTCTACTTTTTGGTAGATTGTAATATCAATGTTACAACTATGAAATCCAGGAGAGATTAATGTCCTGGAAATAAAAGTCTCTGATGGTCAAGTTGAACCCAACTCAAACATTTGTAGCAACAAGAGCAAACTGGGTATTTCCAGAAAGTGAACAAATTTAATTATTCATGAAGCCATAATTAAGTCAATACTTGTACATCTCTATCTTAAACCAGATCTTTTCTAATAGTTTGCAAGACAATAATATGAAGCACAATTAAAATGTATAAATATCATATGCAAATAGAGGAGAAAAGACTGATAATTTGGTGAATCAGTGTAACTATGATACACTTATTCTGACACACTACTTTTGCATTTTCAAATAGATATACTTAAATACAAAATATTGCAGGGATATTATGAAGTCTTGGTAAACGTTTTCAGGGATCAGAAAACAGATAAGAACAAGGAGATTCATAGCATCAATTTCCTATAAGTGTCCAAGGTAGCTTATTCCTTCTAACCATTATGTCAACTTTTAATTGTACTGATTTTTAAAACCAGAACATCTATCATTGCTCAAATGAGAACCATAGTTTTATGATGCCTTACTTCAGTGTGGTATAGCTAATTATTTAATAGGTCTCTTCTAGCCACAGTTTTAGTAACTCCCTCCAAGTGATTAGGTGGGACCATGCAAAATAGTTTGCATGGGACTTTAATGTGGGGATTGATTGCTTTTGGCCATTGAGTTAGATTAAAAATGAATCATCTCAGAAGGACAAACATTGACTACATCAGTGGGAAGAGATAGTAGAGAAGCTCAATATAATCAGCCAAAACAAGGCCAGGGGCTGACTGTGAAGCAGACCATCAACTGCTCATATGCAAATTCAGGCTGAAGCTTGAAAAAACTAAAACATCTCCATGAAAGCCAAAAATGACCTTGAATATATCCCACTTGATTTAGAGATCATCTAAATAACAGATTGGATACACTATACACTAATGATCAAAGACCAGAGGAGTTTAATGACTTCTTACATAAAGAAAGCAAAACTTCACTAAATAGACAGGAAAGAAAGAAAAGATCAAATTGGATATCAGAAGTGACTCTGAAACTTACTCTTGAACATAGAGAAATTTAAATAACTGGAAGAATTGATGAAGTAAACAAACTGAATAGAAAATTTCAAAGGGCAGTTAAAGAAGAAAAAGTTATGTATGATAATTTAATGTGCAAAGACTTGGAGTTAGAAAACCAAAAGTGAAGAACATGCTCAGCATTACTCAAGTTGAAAGAATTGAAGAAAAATTAAAACCTCAATTTGCAGTTTTTGTTGTTGTTGTGAAGTGCCGTCGAGTCAGTGCCAACCCATAGCAACCCTGCATAGGATTTCTGAGGAGCAGCTGGTGAGCTTGAACCACCAACCTTGCAGTTCAAAAGGCTTTACAGTCTGATGCATTAACCCACAGCACCACACCAGGACTCGGTAGTGAAGGGTTATATAGACAAAATATTGAATGATACAGGAAACATCAAAAGAAGATGGAAGGAATAAGCAGGGTCACTGTACCAAAAATATTTATTAATGTTCAACCATTTCAAGAGGTAACATATTATCAAGAACTGATGGTATTGCAGTCTCCACGACTCTGAGACCATAAGAACTAGATGGTGCCCAGCTACCGTGATCAACTGTTCTGAAAGTGATGGTATTAGAAGGTCCCACATAGAGCAGCAGAATATATGGAACAAAACTCAAAATTATTTTAAAAGACTGGGATTACTGATCAGAAAGAGACTGGAAGAACCTGAGACTGTGGTCCTTGACCAACCACCCTTCAGGTCTAGAAAGGAACTTACCCTCACAGCTCAAATTTCAGCCAAGCAGTAGATAGGTATATAGTGGGAACAACACTAGCAATGTATGCTCATTATGAATGATGGGACGGTTAATCATTCAAAATCAAAGGGGCAACATGTACCAAAAGAAAAGGTGAGAGGGATAGGAAGAAAAGTAGAATGGAGAGGAGATCCACAGGGAGGAAGTGGGATAACAGTTGTTTCATGGAGATGATTGCAATCATGGAGATGATAAAAGAGTGTATTTTTTTTTAGTGTAAAACTAATGATCTTGTCTGTAAACCTTCAGTCAATTCACACACAAAAAAGAACCAATGATATTGAAGGAAGAAGTCCAAGCTGTATGGAAGCATTGGTAAAAAAAAAAAAAAAAAA
>NW_006419098.1:3600-4160 GCF_000296735.1 Chrysochloris asiatica | reverse complement strand
AACACTGAATGTTTTAAAATTGGGAAAGATGTGTGAAAAAGTTTTGTTCTTTCACCATACTTATTCAACCTGTATGCTGAGCAAATAATACAAGAAGCTGGGTTCTATGAAGAAGAACGTGGAGGCAGACTCATTAACAACCTGCGATATGCAGATGATACAACCTTGCTTGCTGAAAGTGAAGAGGACTGGAAACATTTACTGATGAAGAACAAAGAGCGCAACCCTTTGCATTTCAATGTCAGGAAAACAAAAATCCTCACCACTGCACCAATAAAAAAACATTCTTATCAACGGAGAAAAGATTGAAGTTTTCAAGGACTTCATTTTTCTTGGATCAACTATCAACACTCATGGAAGCAGTAGTCAAGAGATTAGACGACGTATTGCATTGGACAAATCTGCTGCACAGGAACTTTATAAAGCGTTGAAGAGCGGCGAAGTCAGCTTGAGGACTAAGGTGTGCCTGACCCAAGCCATGGTATTTTCAATAACCTCATATGGATGCAAAAGCTGGACAGTGAATAAGGAAGGTCGTAGAAGAATTGATGCCTTTGAGT
>NW_006419098.1:0-735 GCF_000296735.1 Chrysochloris asiatica | reverse complement strand
CCCTCTGAGGGTGGGGCTAGGGTGCCCACTAGCTCAGGCACCCCTATAGTCACCAGTCTGGAGGTGCGCAGACAGCAAGGGATCAATGAACAGCTACCAAAAGAAAAGAATGTCCACACCTTTATCTCAGCAGGTCTGACAGGCATCTGTGGCCGCTCCGCTCCTTCCCCCGCTTGGTCTCACCCAAGACTGTGGCTCCTGGAGCATCTGAGCACCCCGGACTAGAAAGCAATGGATATCTTGCTTCTGCCACAAATTCCCCATCTGTAAGCCTTCCAACCTTCTAAATATTCCTTTACATGTAGTTCAGAGTTCTGGGACCATCCCCTGACCGTGCTTTGTCGGGTATTCTGTGTTGTTTCTGAAGGAGCTCTTTACTACACTTCCACCTGATCCACCATCTTGTTTGTTCTTCCAAAATTTGTTAATCTTTTAAGTTAAAAGAACAATGTTGATTATGCTTTGCCTTGGTTGCATTTTTATCATTACATGAACAGTTCATGGTGCTGTATAGCGGGCACTTAATGAATTTCTTTGAGTGCAGTCTAGTACAAGGCATTCAGGCTTGACTTTAGTCATGGAGGTCTGCCACACTTTGCTTGTACGGGGTGAAGATGACCCCGAGACTGGAGCTTGTCTACAGTTACTTGGGGAAATAGAAGCATTGTGACTAATTACATGCACTGCAACATGTGTTTAATCTTGAGCCTTCTAAACTCCGTCTCTACCTCCTCT
>NW_006419097.1:2749-3453 GCF_000296735.1 Chrysochloris asiatica | reverse complement strand
TCACTTAACAACAACAGCAATGCTATCTTAGCAGTAGAATTCACAGTAAACTGCTAATCACAACTTCTGTGGTCAAACCCACAAGCCACTCTTCAGAAAACCTATACAGGGTCACCTTTTTGAGTTGGAACCAACTTGGCAGCATTTGACAACATGCTGTCTCAAGAGCCTATGATGTGAACTACCAGTTTTAGGGAAGAAGCTCAGGCTCATGATGATCTTCATTACAACAATTAATGCTGCTAATATTCACTGCTTGTCTCCTTGCCAGACTCATGGGCTGAACTTGAGGACTACACCTAATTACTGGTAAGGATTGTAGGTCAGGATTAATAAAATTAAAATTTCTAAATATATTTGGAACTATAGTGAAAATTAGCGTAGTGGTTATGAATTGGGCTGTGAGCCGCAATGTCAGCAGTTTGAAACTACCAGCTGTTTTGTGGGAGACAGATAAGGCTTTCTGCTCCTGTAAAGATTTTCAGCCTCGGAAACACTGTACAGGGTCACTATGAGTCGGAACCGACACCACGGCACATAACAACAACAATAGTGAAAAAGAGTGTTTAGAATTTGTCAGAAAAGTAATGCTAGGTATTTTGAAGCTCAATAAATTATTTGACAAAAGGAAAATAAATTATTATTATTTGGTATTGCACATCAGTTTGCATTATGTGGAGTCCTGGCATTGTGCTGTAGGGTAA
>NW_006419097.1:0-904 GCF_000296735.1 Chrysochloris asiatica | reverse complement strand
TCTACCTTTACATTTCCAACCCTCACAATCAGTCCTGATATATTGCTCCTTTCTTGTAGGTATTGGTGCTTCTGAAATATTTGTGGTTCTTGATCGGGCATTAAAGTTTGAAATTGCTATTTCCTGCTAGATTTCCATCACTTTGTTAATTTTGCTATGAATTTTTGTTAGATGTTATTTACCTTGCTAAGAAATTCCTGTCTATTCTTAGATTATAGAAATTTTGTTATGAATTGGCTTATTCCATCCAATGTCTTATAAGTTTTGTTGCCGATATTTTCATTTTTTAGTGATTCTGGCTGTTCTTTCTGTTTATTCTAGTTGTTGACTGGTACTGTTGAGTTGGTTCTGACTGATAGCCACCAGATGCACAACAGAAGGAACACTTCCTGATCTGGTGCAATCCTCACAATCCTTGTTATGCAACACCTTTACAGCCCATTGCTGCTGCCACTGTGCCAATCCATCTCATTGGGGGTCTTGCTCTTTTTCATGGACTCTCCACTTACCAAGCATGATGCCCTGCTGTCGGGTTTGATCTCGCTTGATAACATGTCCGAAGTATACAAGACAAAGTCTTTGCATCTAGGATTCTAAGAAACATTCTGGCTGTACTTCCGTACAGATCTGTTTGTTCTTTGGGCAATCCATTGTTGTTACTGTTAAGTGCCGACGAGTCGGTTCCCACCCATAGCAACCCTAAATAGGGTTTCCAAGAAGCACCTGGTGAGCTTGAACCACTGACATTGCGGCTCAAACATATTTTGCAGTCCAGCACATTAACCCACAGTGAACTAGAGGACTCCCTGGTATTTAAATATTCTTCTCCAACATTACAACTCAAATACATCAATTATTTTAAGGTCTTTCTTATTCATTGTGCAACTTTCACATACATATGAAG
>NW_006419096.1:2698-3422 GCF_000296735.1 Chrysochloris asiatica | reverse complement strand
AGTTGTACTCCAACAAATTTGAAAACATCGAAGAATGGATACATTTTTAGAAAAACAGGACCTACCTAAACTCACACAGAGTGAAGTAGAAGACTTGAACAGACCCATAACAAAAGGAGAAATTGATCAGGTCATAAAAAGTCTCCCAACCAAACGAAATCCAGGCCCAGATGGCTTCATTGATGAGTTCTACCAAACATTCAAGGAAGAGCTGTCACCAATTCTACTCAAATTATTCCAGAATATAGAGGAGGATGAAAAACTTCCTAATACATTTTATGAGGCAAGCATAACCCTCATACCAAAGCCAGGGAAATACAACACTAAGAAAGAAAATTATAGACCAATATCCCTCATGAACATAGATGCAAAAATTCTCAACAAAATCATAGCCAACAGTATCCAGCAGCACATCAAAAAGATAATACATCATGATCAAGTGGGATTCATATCAGGGATGCAAGGATGGTTCAATATTAGAAAAATGATCAATGTAATCCACCATATAAATAAGAAAAAAGAAAAGAACTACATGACCATATCAATTTATGCAGAAAAGGCATTTGACAAAATCCAACATCCATTCCTGATAAAAACACTCCATAAAGTAGGAATTGAAGGGAAATTTGTCAACATAATTAAGAGCATATATACAAAACCAACAACCTACATTACTCTCAATGGAGAGAAACTGAAAGCCTTCCCTCTGTGAACAGGAACCAGA
>NW_006419096.1:0-983 GCF_000296735.1 Chrysochloris asiatica | reverse complement strand
ACAATAGTAACAAGATGGAGACAGCCTAAGTGCCCATCAGTGGAAGAATGAATAACCATACTGTGGTACATACACATAATGGAATATTATGTTATCCTTGAAGAACAACCAGGAAGCTGTAAGCTACCACTAAACATGGATGAACCTTGAAGACATCATGTTGAGTGAAATCTGTTACTCACAAAAGGAGAAATTCTGCATAGGACCACTATTGTAAAAGACTAAGAAAAAGAACCCACACTAAAGAGGGATGGGGATTCTTTGCTGGTTGTTGTTGTTGTTAAGTGCCATCAAGTCGGTTCCGACCCATAGCGACCCTGTATATGGTTTCCGAGGGTGTAAATCTTTACGGGAGTAGAAAGCCTCATCTTTCTCCCCCGGTGCAGCTGGTAGTTTCGAACCGCTGACCTTAAGGTTCGCAGCCCGATTCATAACCACTACACTACCACAGCTCCGGGATGTAAATAATAGGGTGAAGGGAGGGAGGGGAAGATGCAGCACAGGGTAAGGAATAGACACAAGATAGTTTGGGTGCTAAGGAAGGGGGCAATACACAAAAAGGCAGAGGGGAATGGAAGAAGCAATGCAGATGGGAAAACAATTAGGCAGGTTTGCATGGGCTAAATGGAACAGAGGTAAATAATGATGTATGCACAACCTTGGAATAACAGGGCTCTGGGATATAGGGATTGAGACATGGTTGGAATGAGTAAAATGGGGGAAATAATGTTAAAAAGCTTGGCTGTCTTTTGAATCTTGGTTTCCCTTGCATGCCATTATAAAATATCACGATAGAAATCTTGTATGTCCGTATTCTGCCTATAACTGATTGTTGTTGTTGTTGTTGTTAGGTACCATCAAGTCAGTACCAACCCATAGTGACCTTATGCACAGCAGAACAAAACACTGTCCGATCTTGGGCCAACCTCACTATTGTTTCCACGCTTGAGTTCATTGATCTATAACTCGTTGTTGTTGTTGTT
>NW_006419095.1:2098-2569 GCF_000296735.1 Chrysochloris asiatica | reverse complement strand
AAAGCACTGCTTAAGAAGAGCAATAAGGTTGGAAACCTCTCACTCCCCGACTTCAAAATTTACTACACGGCAAAAGTGGTCAAAACAGCTTGGTACTGGTAAAATGAAAGATACATAGATCAATGGAACAGAATTGAGAATCCAGAAATTAACCAATCTACATACAGCTAACTGATTTTGAAAAAACACCTAAATATATTGGATGGGGAGGTGATAGTCTCTTCAACAGATGGTGCTGGCAGAACTGGAAAGCAAGATGGAAAAGACTGAAACAAGTCCTTCACTTCACACCTTATACAAAAACCAACCCAAAGTAGATTAAAGACCTAAATGTGAATACCAGAATTTTGAAGGCCATTAATGAAAAAATAAGGACAAATGTGAGGGCACTAATTCAGGGATTATACAGACTACCAAACATTTTTAAAACTACACAAACAAAATAGACAAAATAGATGAGTGGGACATACT
>NW_006419095.1:0-544 GCF_000296735.1 Chrysochloris asiatica | reverse complement strand
CTTAGAACCTGAGGAATAAATAGGGCAATTTCTATTTTCAAGGATTTAAAAGTCATTTAAATTCTAACAGATTCAAAATGTATGGTTACAGCTGATTTCTTGATTTCTCTTCTGAAGTTCTTCTTAGAGATCTCTTGTGCTGTTGGTAAGTACTGTCAAGTACGTTCTGACTCCTAGCAACACTCCATAAGTTTCCGAAGGACAACTAGTGGTTTGAAACATCAAACTTATTATTAGAAGTCCTGTCCTTATCTCCAAATTACAATGAACAAAGATAAACTCTTGATATTCTGCTACAAACATAAGTATCTTCTGCAGGCTTCATTTTCTCATGGAAAGGTCATTATACTGTGTAGTTCATTTTTTTTGTTTGTGTCAATCTATGGGGTTTAATAATAATATAAAGCCTTTTTTTTTTTTGTTTTTTGATTGTGGAAACACCTGCTTTGTTTTTTTTTTTTTTCTAATTAAATGTTTTTATTTTGGATTGAGTGAAAGTTTACAGGGCACATCATCAGCTTCACATTCAACCATTCATATAGCT
>NW_006419094.1:2724-3340 GCF_000296735.1 Chrysochloris asiatica | reverse complement strand
ATGAGTCCAATGTGTCCTTATACTGAGAGCTAGATAAATGGCAGAGTAGTACAACTTGTCCATATACAGAGAGCTAGGTACATTACAGACACGTCCTATATGTTCATATACAGAGACTACCTACATGGCAGATCAGTCCCACATATCTTTGCACAGCGAGGTAACTACATGGCAGATGAGTCCAAAATATCCATATACAGAGAGGTAGTTACATGGCAGAGTATTGCAACATTTCCATATACAGGGTTATACCTGCATGGAAAATGAGTCCAATGTGTCCAGATACTGAGAGCTAGCTACTTGGCAGAGTAGTCCAACTTGTTCATATACAGAGACCTAACTATATTTAAGATCAATCCAACATATCGATGCACAGAGAGCTAGATACATGGCAGAGTAGTACAACATATCCATATACAGAGTACTAGCAACATGGCAGATGCGTCCAACATGTCCATATACTGAAAGTTAGCTATGTGGCAGATGAGTACAAAATATGCATATACATAGAGCTAGCTACATGACAGAGTAGTGCAACATTTCCATATTCAGAGTTTGAGCTTCATGTCAAAAGAGTCCAACATGTTCATATACTGAGAGTTAGCAACATGGCAGA
>NW_006419094.1:1821-2545 GCF_000296735.1 Chrysochloris asiatica | reverse complement strand
AGACGAGTCCAAAATGTCCATATACAGAGAGCAAGATACAGGGCACAGTCAGTGCAACATTTCCATCTACAGAATTCTAGCTACATGGCTGATGAGTCCAACGTGTCCAAATGCTGAGAGCTTGCTACATGGCAGAGTAGTGCAACATTTCAATATACAGAATACTAGCTCCATGGCAGATGAGTCCTACATGTCCATATACTGAGAGTTATCTACGAAATGCAGATGAGTCCAACATGTGTATATAGAATTGCAACAAGGCAGATGAGTACAAAATATTCCCACAGAGAGCACGGTCTACATGACTGATGAGTCCCACATGTCTACATACATTGAGCTAGCTACATGGAAGATGAGTGCAACATGTGGATATTTAGAGGGCTAGCTACAAGGCAGATGAGTCCAACACGTTAATACACAGAGAGCTGGCTACATGACTGATGATTCCAACATGTTGACATACTGAGAGCTAGCTACATGGAAGACAAGTCCAATATGTTCATATCCAGAGAGCTACCAACATGGCAGATCAGTCCCACATAACCTTGCACAGAGAGCTAGCTACCTGGCAGATGAGTCCAAAATATCCATATACAGAGAGTTAGCTACAGGCAGAGTAAGTGCAACGTTTCCATCTACAGAGTTCTTGCTACATGGCGGATGATGCAAACATGTGTATATTTAGAGGGCTAGCTACAAGGCAGATGTTTCCAACATGTTCATA
>NW_006419094.1:0-1299 GCF_000296735.1 Chrysochloris asiatica | reverse complement strand
TACATGGCAGATGAGTCCAACCTGTGTATATATAGAGGACTAGCTGAAAAGCAGATGAGTCCAACATGTTCATAGAGAGAGAACAGGGTACATGTCTGATGAGTCCAAAATGTCCATATACAGAGTACTAAGTACATGGCAGACAAGTCCAATATATTCATACACAGAGAGCTACCTACATGGCAGTTCAGTCCAACCTATACATGCAGAGAGCTAGCTACATGTCAGATGAGTCCAAAATGTCCGTATATAGAGAGCTAGCTACATGACAGAGTAGAGCAACATTTCCATATACAGAATTCTAGCTACATGGCAGATGAGTCCAACATGCCCATATCCTGAGAGCCAGGTACATGGCAGAGTAGTCCAACATGTCCATATACACAGTATTAGCTAGCTGCTAGATGAGTCCAACATGTCCATATATTGAGAGTTACCTACATGGCAGATAACTCAAACATGTGTATATTTAGCGGGCTAGCTACAAGGCAGATGAGTCCAACATGTTCATACACAGAGAGCTGGCTACATGGCTGATGATTCCAAAATGCCGATATACTGAGAGCTAGCTACATGACAAACAAGTCCAGTATGTTCATATACAGATAGGTACCTACATGGCAAATCAGTCCCACATATCCATGCATACAGTGCTAACTACATGGCAGACGAGTCTAAAATATCCATATACAGAGAGCTAGCTACATGGCAGAGTAGTGCAACATTTCCATATACAGAGTTCTAACTACATGGCAGACAAGTCCAAAATATCCTTATACTGAGAGCTGGCTACATGACAGAGCACTTCAACATGTCCATATACAGAGTACTAGTTACAAGGCAGATGAATCCATGTCCATATACTGAGAATTAGCTACAAAAAGCAAATGAGTACAACATGTGTATATAGAGAGGACTTGCTACAAGGCAGATGAATCCAACATGTTCATACATAGAGAGCTGACTACATGGCTGATGAGTCCAACATTCCCATATACAGAGAGCCAGCTACATGACCGAAAAGTCCAGTATGTTCATATACAGAGACTACCTATATGGCAGATCAGTCCAACATATCCATGCATAGAGAGCTAGCTACATGGCAGAAGAGTCTGAAATGTCCATATACAGAAAGCTAGCTACATGGAAGAGTAGTCCAACATGTCCATATACATATTTCTAGCTACATGGCAGATGAGCCCAACACGTCCATATAATGATAGCTATCTACATTGCAGAGTAGTCCATCATGTCCATATACAGAGTACTAGCTACATGGCAGATGAGTCCAAAATGTCC
>NW_006419093.1:2149-3384 GCF_000296735.1 Chrysochloris asiatica | reverse complement strand
GGGATAATAATCAATGTAATGAAACAAGCTATATGAATGGTTGAATGTGAAGCTGATGATGTGCCCTGTAAACTTTCACTCAATGCAAAATAAAAACATTTAATTAAAAAAAAAAAAAGCACACTGCTAAGGAGCTCTGTTGTTGTTGTTATATGCTGTGGAGTCGGTTCTGACTCACAGCGACCCTGTACAGGGTTTCCGAGGCTGTAAATCTTTACAGGAGCAGAAAGCCTCATCTTTTTCCCGTGGAGCAGCTGGTAGTTTCAAACTGCTGACCTTGCAGCTTGTAGCCCGATTCGTAACCACTATGCTACCAGAGCTTAGGGTAGTGGTAACAAACTGGGCTGCTAACCTCAAGGTTGGCAGTTCAAAAGAGCTGTTCCATGGGAGAAAGATGAGGCTTTTTGCTCCCGTAAAGATTTGCAGCCTCGGAAGCCCTGTGCAGGGTCACTTTGAGTCGGAACCAACTCCACGGTACTTAACAACAACAACAAGTGACAAGAAGAAATCGCAAGGGAAATAAGCAATAATTTGAGCTAAATGAAAATGAAGACACATATACCAGACTTACAGATGCAGGGAAAGCAGTGATTTTAAGGAAATTTATAGCTGTAAATGCCTGAATTAAAAAAGAAAAAAAATCTCAAATCAATAAACTAAGCGTATGCCTTTAGAAATGACAAACGAGAGCAAACTAAACCTAAAGCAAGCAAAAGAAAGCAATAATAAATACTAGTACAGAAATAAATGAAAAAGAAATAAAAGAGAGGAAACCAAGAAAACCAAAAGTTAGTCAGTTAAAAAGATCAACCAAATTGATAAAGCTTTACCTAAACTGACCAAGAAAAAAGATTCAAATCACTGAAGTAGGAATGAAAGAGAAGGAATACCTCCAAAATAAAGAGTTAAAAAGCAACACCATGAATAGTTGTTGTATGCTAACAAATTCAGTAAATTAGACAAAATGAACAAATTTCTATAAAGACACAAACGACCAAAACTGACAAGAAGAAATAGAGTATGTGAATAGATTTGTTAACAAACAAACAAGTTGAATTAGCAATATAAAAAGCTTCCCAGAGAAACAGGAGGAAGTCTGGTGAGTGATGCTACATACATAATGGGGACTGCAATCAATGACAGGAAACAAAATGTGTGTGTGTGTGTGTGTGTATGTGTGTGTGTGTACTGCAATCAATGACAGGAAACAAAACGTGTGTGTGTGTGTGTGTGTA
>NW_006419093.1:0-1058 GCF_000296735.1 Chrysochloris asiatica | reverse complement strand
GAGCTTGAACCACCGACCCTGCAGTTCAAACACCTTTGCAGTCTGACACATTAACCCATAGCACCACACCAAGACTCCAATTAGTATATACAGCATATTAATAAAGGGAAATAAAACACATGATCATCTCAATAGTTGCAAAAAACACATTCCACAAAATTTAATGTCCTTTCATGATAAAAGTTCTAACCAAATTCAGAATAGAAGGAAACTTCCTCAACCTGATTAAGGGCATCTATGAAAAACCCAGTTCACTTAATGGTGAAAAACAGAAAGCTTGTCTCCTGTGATCAGTGAAAAGAAAGAGATCTATGCTCTTAATGGTACTTCCAAGGAGCCATAGTAGCATAGTGAGTTACAAGATGGGCTACAAACCTCAAGGTCAGCAGTTCAAATCTACCAGTCACTCTGGGAGAAAGATGAGACATTCTGTTCTTATAAAGATTTACAGCCTCATAAAAGGAGCTCTGGCAGCGTAGTGGTTACGAATCGGGCTGTGAACCACAAGGTCTACAGTTCGAAACTACCAGCCGCTCCAATGGAGAAAGATGAGGCTTTCTACTCCCGTAAAGATTTACACCCTCGGAAACCCTGTACATGGTCGCTATGGGTCGGAACCGACTCGATGGCACTTAACAACAACAACAAAACCTTATATAGGGTTGCTATGAGTCAGCACTGACTGCACGGCACATAAGCCCCACCACTGTTAATTCCATTGCCTATTGTATAGGAGGGTTGTCAGGATAGTTAAGGCAAACAAAAGAAGAAGAAAAGATAGAAAAAAGGAAGGGAAAAAAGGAGAAAAAGAAAATTGGGCATTTATTTCTTAAACATTCTATTGTACTTTAGGTGAATGATCACATAGCACATACTTTTCCAGTCCATAGTTCATACATAAATTGTTCTGGGACACTGGTTGCAATCCTTCTCAGACTGTCAGCTCTCTATTTCCTCCCTGGATTCCCGATTTCCCTCCCTACAGTTTCCATGACTCGCCATGTCTTCTCATCTTTGTTGTTGTTGTCAGGTGCCATCGAGTCGGAACCGACTCATAG
>NW_006419092.1:2923-3443 GCF_000296735.1 Chrysochloris asiatica | reverse complement strand
AACACTGGCATCTTGAAATCTCTCAGGCAGCTTTGAAAGCAAGAACCTGAAGAGAGGACATTAAAGTCGTACTCATATTAGGCCAGAGATTTTTATTTTTTTTTCTTCTCTCCCTCCTCTCCCTTTTCTGTGATTATAGACTACAGTATTCAGTCTAGTTTTTGTTGTTGCTGCTATTTGTTTGTTTGGTGTTTTTTATCTCTCTCTCCCCCCGCCCTCTGGTGCTGTTTTGCTATTATATGCTCCCCCTTGTAACTTTGGAGGACTCTTTCTTTCCATATATTACACAAGAAGAGTCAGCAACTGCTGCCACACTCTATAAAACACCAAAACCCAGGCAAGAACCAATACCAACTGCCATATACCAGGAAACAGACAACACCTGTGAAAGCTACTCTGAGTTAAGCAAAAAGAAGAGTGAAAAGGGAAGCGCACATCCTGATCACACTCCCTGGAAGCAATCAGAAATCATAAAAAATACCAAAACACATATTCAATTAAGTATTAAGGCCACAGATAA
>NW_006419092.1:0-1372 GCF_000296735.1 Chrysochloris asiatica | reverse complement strand
GGGTGGCAGAATGGATAAGAAAACAAGATACTTCAATATGAAGTCTGCAAGAGACACATCTCACACACAGAGACAAAACAGATTAAGTCAAAGGATGGAAAAAAAATTATACCTAGCTAATTGCAATAAAAAACAAACAGGAGATTTTAAGGAACAGGCAGCTCAGGTAGGGCTCCGGGGAAAAGGGGTGGAATCACACATAGAAAACCTCTGTCTAGCAGACAGACAGCCTTTGAACAAACATAAGATCTTATATTTCAACATTCTGAACTCGTTTTTTTTAAAAGATCAAATTGCTGAGGAATTACAGGCATTTTAAGCTTTTGCCTGCCTGCACGTGGCTCCCACTTCCACGCCCGCGCCAGTGAGTGTCTCTGCCGCCTGCAGACCTTGGAATGTAGAGCTAGAGCAACCCCACTTAGAAGGCTGCATTTCCACAGAAAAGGAAGCATAAACTAACAAAGCCGAACAAATAGAGAGGGATATCGGCGCGGATATCAGGAAATTTGGGATACCCATGGTACAGACAGATCGAGAGAGGCATTTTTTATGGCATCAGATATGGACAATACCTCCCTAGAGCCACTAACCCCAGCCCTCTACTGCCCCGGCCTAGACCAGCCCTCTGTCAAGCTGCCGAGGCTCAGGAACGCCCAAGGCACAGGTCTGCCCACTGAAGCCAAGGCTCTCCCAAGGTCCAGACACTCCCACTGAGGGCAAGGCCTGCCCTGAGGCCCAACCTGCCCACAGACTGGTCACAAAGGCCCAGGCCCAACCAAGGCCAAAATCGCCTACTCGTGACTGCCACATAGCCAGGTCGCTGAGGCCCAACCTGCCCTCAGCCAGGTCCCTGAGGCAGAAGCCCCCCGAGGCCCAACCTGCCCAATTCGCCCACTGAGGCCCAAGCCACCCGATGCCCAGCTGCTGATACCCAGGCCCCCGGAGGCCCAAACCGCCCGCCCGAGGCCCAAACCACCCGCCAGAGGCCCAACCCTCCTGCAGCTCGGTCGCTGACGCCAAGGCCCCCAGAGGCCCAAACCGTCCGCACTAGACTCAACCCACCAGCCCGAGGCCCAAATGGCCCGCCGCCGAAGCCCAGGCCCAACTGAGGCCCAAAAAAGTTACTCTGAGTTAAGTAATAAGGAGTGTGAAAAGGAAAACCACAACCTGATCACACCTTCCTGGAGGTGATCAGAAAACATAAAAAATTACCAAAACACATACTAAATTAATTACTAGGGCTACAGATAAACATTAAACATGTCCAAGGAGCAAAAGCAGATGACCATATTGGCACATGTCCAGAAAAAAGATAAAATATCTGAGACAAATGAACCAGAAGTAGACCTTCTCACCATGCTGGAAGGAGGCC
>NW_006419091.1:3466-4384 GCF_000296735.1 Chrysochloris asiatica | reverse complement strand
TCCTCCTTTGCTCTTCAACACTTTTAAAAGGTCTTGTGCAGCAGATTTGCATAATGCAATAAATTGATTTCTTGACTACTGCTTCCATGAATGTTGACAGTTCATCCAAGAAGAATGAAGTCCTTGACAACTTTAATCTTTTCTCTATTGATCAGAATGTTGTTTTCTGGCCCAGTGGCAAGGATTTTTGTTTTCTTTCCATTGAGGTGCAATCCATACTGAACGCTCTGCTCTTTGATCTGCATCAGTAAATATTTTTAGTCCTCTTCACTTTCAGCAAGGAAGGTTGTATCATCTGCATATTGCAGGTTATTAATGAGTCTTCCTCCAATCCTGATGCCATGTTTTTCTTCATGTAACCCAGCTTCTCAGATTATTTGCTCAGCATACAGGTTGAATAAATATGGTGAAAGAATGTGACCCTAACACTTTGCATAATGTATACCATTCAGTGTTCCTATGTTCTGTTCGAATAACTGCCTCTTGGTCCATGTACAGATTCCCCATGAGCATATTTAAGTGTTCCATAATACTCATACTTTGTAATGTTGTCAATAGCATGTCATGATCCACATAATTGGAAGCTTTTGCTTAGTCAATAAAGCACAAGGAAACATCTTTCTGGTATTCTCTGCTTTCAGCAAAGATTCAACAGATATCAACAATGATATCCCTCATTCCATGGCCTCTTCTGAATCTGGCTAGAACCTCTGGAAGTTCTCTGTCAATGTATGCTTGCAGCATTTTCTGTATTACATTTAGTAAAACTTTACATCACAAAGACATTGTCCTATGATTTTTGCATTCCGTTGGGCCACATGTCTTTGGAATGGGCAGAAATATGGATCTCTTCCAATCAGTCGGCCAGATAATTACCTTCCAAATTTCTTGGCAGAGATAAGTGAGTGCCACCTGTGC
>NW_006419091.1:0-640 GCF_000296735.1 Chrysochloris asiatica | reverse complement strand
CACTGGACTGCAGAACACAGTGCTGGTGGTTCAAATCCATCACCTGCTCCTCAAAAACCCTATACTGGGTAACTATGAGTAGGAACCGACTTGACAGCATGTAACAGCAACAACAGATCATGTATGAAAACTCTATAGAGAAGAAATTTTTAAAAGACAAAAGTAACACAAATGGCCACCACTTGTCTGTCAGTTTGTTGTACTGTGGTGTCTTGTGAGTTGTTGTGATTCTGAAAGCTATGCTACCAGTATTTTAAATAACCAGTAGGGTCAGCCATGGTGGATGGGTTTCAGATGAGCTTCCAGATGAAGACAGACTAGGAAGAAAGAGTGATGAACCACTTCCGAATCGTTGGTCACTGAAAACCTTATGAATAGCAGAGAAACACTATCAGATATAGTGCCAGAAAATGAGTCCCTCAGGTTGGAAGGCACTCAAAATGGGACTGGGGAAGAACTGCCTCCTCAAAGTAGAATTGACTGTGATAACGCAAATGGAGAAAAGGTCGTGGGAGAAAAGCCTGCAGGACCTTCATTTGCTGATGGAGCACAACTCAAAATGAAGAGAAATAGATGTAAACATCCATTGAAAATCAGAATATAGAATGTATGAAGTATGAATCTGGGAAAATTGGAAGTT
>NW_006419090.1:3733-4326 GCF_000296735.1 Chrysochloris asiatica | reverse complement strand
CAAGTGTGAGGAGGGCGCGGGACCAGGTAGTGTTTCATTCTGTGCTGCAGATTATTGCATCAAGTGAACCCACTTAACAACAAATATGTGTGAATCCCACCTTCGCCCCTTCAAAAAAGGCAAAGGAGGATTGTAAAGTTTTAATGGTCAAGAGTATAATCAGTGTGGTGGAAAACCTCTCGTAGTCAGCTGGTCTTGAGTCATCATCGTAACCACACGTCCACTCAAGTCCGCTGTTACTGCCACTGTGTTTGGAGTTCTGGTGCAATGCTATGGGTTAATTCATGGGACTGCAAGGTTGGTGGTTCAAGCTCACCAGCCACTTCTCAGAAACCCTATACAGGGTCACTATGAGTCAGAACCGACTCGACAGCACTTAACAACAACAACAGATGGGACACTATTCTGTTGTGACCAGTAGGGTTGCTTTTAGCATCTCCATAAGGAAACTGAGGTTCTATGTTAGTTATCTGTTGCTGCATAACAAATCCCCACAAGGCTTAGCAGTTTAAAATAACATAGACATGTCTTATGTGACATAGTTTCTAGGGGTCAGGGATTTGGGGCAACTTCACTAGGTGGTGCTGGCTCAG
>NW_006419090.1:0-508 GCF_000296735.1 Chrysochloris asiatica | reverse complement strand
GGTGTAAATTATTATACATGCCTGAATGTTAAAAAAAAAAAAAAGCTAAAATGAATAGAGAGAAATACTGTTAACTGATGGTATATGGAGGAGATTATAATCATTGTAATGAAACTATATGATTTGTTGAATATAAAACTGATGATCTGCCCTGTAAACTTTCACTGAATTCACAATAAAAACTTTAAAAAAAAAAAAAAAAGGATGCCATCTGGGCTGCAGTCATCTGAAAGTTTGACTGGGGCTGGAATGTCTGCTTCTAAGGCGGTTTTCTGGTTGGCAAGAGGCTTCCATTTCTCATCACCTGGAGTTCTCCACAGGGCTTCTGGTATCCTCAGGACATGACAGCTGCCTTTGCCTCGAATAATGGTTCCAAGACAGTGGAAGGGAGAAGTTGCAATGTCTTTTGGGACCTAGTCATATAAGTTGCATTCCTACAATATCCTGTTGTTTACATAGGTTGTTGTAAAGTGCTGTGGAGTCGATTCCAACTCATAGTGATCCTGTA
>NW_006419089.1:2763-3514 GCF_000296735.1 Chrysochloris asiatica | reverse complement strand
CATATAGCCAAGCTATAAGCATACCCCATAATATTCCACCACTGAGACAAGAGCCAACAAAACCTGCTAAGCATGACATGTGAAAAGGGAAGCCTATCTCCTGATCATATTCACCAGGAGACACCCAGGAAGCGTAATAGCAAACACCAACAAACATCAACTTAAACATTAAAAACAAAACAAAACAAAACCCATATAACTATTGGAAATGAAGAACAAGAAACAACAAATGATATCAAAACATGTCCAAAACCAGAAGAGAGTAGCTGAGACAAATGATCTGGAGCTAGACAAGTGTTTTCCAGAAGAGGATGAGTAGATTTTGGATATGACTGAGAAAGAATTTAGAAGAATGATATGGAAACAAATTCAAACACATTGAAAAGGGTGGAGGAAAACAATGAAGGAGTCAGGAAAGTACTACAAGAGCAGTAAAATAAGATTGATACAGCATTGGACAATTCAAAACCTGCAAAAAGAGGCCCAGATGATTAATAATAAGATATCAGAAATGGACAATACACTGAAAAGGGAATGGAACAGAATAGAAGAGATGGAAGCCAGAACTAGCAATCTGGAAGACACATCTCTCAATACTGTTAAGATAGAATAGCAAGCAGAAAAAAGTATAAAATAATCTGAAGAGAGTCTATGATTTATGCTGGATAAACTAAAGAGGAACAACTTAAGAATTATTGGCATTCTCAAACAGTAAGAATCAGAGAAGTTCACAGAGGAGATAGTTGAAGAG
>NW_006419089.1:0-483 GCF_000296735.1 Chrysochloris asiatica | reverse complement strand
CAAAAGAAGTCCAGACAGAGATGGCTTCATAGGTGATGTCTACCAAACATTTAGGGAAGAACTGTCACCAATTCTACTCAAATTATTTCAGAATAGAAAATAGGATGGAAAACTCCCTAACAATTTTTATGAAGCAAACATAGGCCTCATACCAAAACCAGTGAGGGACATGAGAAAAAAGAAAACTGTAGACCAATATCCCTCATGAACATAAATGCAAATATTCTCAACAAAATCCAAGCCAACAGAATCCAACAGCACATAAAAAAAAAAAAAAAAAAAAATCATGACCAAGTGGGTTTCATAAAAGGGATGCAAGGATGGTTCAACATTAGAAAAGATAATCAATGTAATCCACCATATAAATAAGAAAAAGGGAAAGAACTACATGATCATATCTATTGATGCAGAAAAGGCATTTGACAAAATCCAACATGCAATCCTGATAACAACACTCAATAAAGTAGGAGTTGAAGGGAAATT
>NW_006419088.1:2331-3349 GCF_000296735.1 Chrysochloris asiatica | reverse complement strand
ATTATTTGCAAAACCAAAATGCTCTTCTTCAAAAGGACATATAAATCAGTCTATCCTTTGGCAAGACTTATTGAAGGAAACAGATAAAATAATAACTAAAAGCCTTAAGAATGAGGAAAAAAAAAAACCCTTATAATTCTTATGAGCACTAGACAGCTAATGCAAAGTTGGTTTTCAAACCCACTAGCCACTTCTTGGAAACCTTATACAGAGCTAATATGAGTCAAAACCCATTCAACAGTGCTTAACAACAACAAAAACAACTAAGCATATTTCATAAATTTTAAAATCCTGTTGTAATGGAAGATTTTCCAGAATTGTATACATTAATATAGGTCCTAGAACTCAAATATAACAGCAATCATAGGAACAATAAAAGTGATTGGTTACCTCTGACAAAAATACAATGCCACGGTAATTTTACAGACAAGTTATGAAAAATCTTCCAATAATTCAATTCTTTTACAAAAAGAGACAAACTGGCAGCTTCCTAAAGTTAACTGAAGCATGTGCGACCCTGATTTCAAAGCCATATAAGGTTTGAGAGAAAAAGTGGAAGTCAAAAGCAATTGAAACCATAAAAATCAATGGAAATTTTCTAAATAAATTATTAACAAATAGAATCCACCCACATGCTGAAAGATTAATACATTACCAACAAGTGGATATTATTTTAGTAATTCAAAAATGTTTCAATATGAACATTTTTTATTATAGTGACTACACTAGCATTTTAAGCATAAATATGAACATCCTGTTAGCAAAACAATTTGATAAGATGTATCATATATTTTAATGAAACAACACACAAATTAAAAAAAAAAAAAAATCTTCCCAGAAACAGAAGGAAACTTACTATATTTATTTTGTATTTATCAAACCTCAGAGCAAACATCTTCACTTAACATTAAAGTAATAAAAATAGTCTCATAAGTAAGACAAGGATGCTGAATTCTAAAATTGCTATTTAATACCAAATAATTTTATAGTCTAGTATTTCTAACCATTATAATCAAAG
>NW_006419088.1:0-461 GCF_000296735.1 Chrysochloris asiatica | reverse complement strand
GAAAAGATAAGCATTCAAGCAGCTCAAGGAACCCCATGAAGGATACACCCTAAAAGAAAATCACAAAGACATATAAAAATCAAACTCTCCAAAATCAAAATTAAGGATAAACTCCTGAAAATAGCTAGGGAAAAGAGAAGTGTAAAATACAAAGGCAAACAAATCAGATTAAGCTTGGATCTTTCAACAGAAACCATGCAGGCAAGAAGGCAATGGGGAGACATATATAAGATCCTAAAAGAAAAGAAAAACTGCCGACTAAGAATCCTCGACCCAGCAAACTGTCAATCAAATACGACAGTGTAATCAAAACATTCCAGGATAAACAGAAGCTAAGGGATTTTGCCAAAGCCAGCCCAGCTATGATAAACATCCTAAAGGGAGTTCTGTGGACTGAGAACCAACAAGAACAGATAACAACCAGAGAATGATGTACATGGCAGCATCACCCTGAACTCAGT
>NW_006419087.1:2925-3658 GCF_000296735.1 Chrysochloris asiatica | reverse complement strand
TCAAGGGAAACCAAGATTCAAAAAACAGCCAAGCATCTTAATATTGTTTACAACCTTTTCCCCATTCCAGTCATGTCTCAATCCCTATATCCCAGAGCCCTTTTATTCCAAGGTTGTGCATACACCATTATTTACCTCTATCCAACTTAGCCCATGCAAACCTGCCTAATTATTTTCCCAACTGCCTTGTTTTTCCATCCCCCTCCCACCTCTTAGGTTTTGCCCCGCTCCTCAGCACCCAAACTATCCTTTGTCTATTCCTTGCGCCATGCTCCACTTTCCCCTTCCTCCCCTCACCCCATGCCACACATCCCAGTAACCAGCAAAGAGTTCTCCCTCCCCCTTTAGTATGGGTTATTTTTCTTAGTCTTTTACAGTAGTGGTCTATGCAGTATTTCTCCTTTGGTAACTGACTAATTTCACTCAACATAACATTCTCAAAGTTCATCCATGTTATGTGGTGCTTTCCAGATTCCTGTTATTCTTCAAGGAAGCATAGTATTCCATTGTGTGTATGTACCACAATTTGTTTATCCATTCTTCAATTGATGGGCACTTAGACTGTCTCCATCTCTTTGCTATTGTAAATAGTGCTGCTATGAACATTGGTGTGCATAGATCTACTGGTGTTGTTGTTCTTGTTGTCAGGTGCCATCAAGTCAGAACCGACTCATAGCGACCCCATGCACAGCAGAACGAAACAATGTCCGATCCTGGGCCAACCTCACTACCG
>NW_006419087.1:0-585 GCF_000296735.1 Chrysochloris asiatica | reverse complement strand
CCAGCACAATATTGAATATGAATGGTGACAAAGGGCATCCTTGTCTGGTTCCTGTTCATAGAGGGAAGGCTTTTAGTTTCTCTCCATTGAGAGTAATGTAGGCTGCTGGTTTTGTATATGTGCTCTTAATTATGCTGAGGTATTTCCCTTTAATTCCTACTTTGTTGAGGATTCTTATCAGGAATGGATGTTGGATATGTCAAATGCCTTTTTGGCATCAATCAATATGATCATGTGGTACTTTTCTATTATTTTACTTAAATGGTGGACTACACTGATCATTTTTCTAATGTTGAACCATCCTTCCATACTTGTTACGACTCCATCTTGATCATGATGTGTTATCTTTTTGATGTAGTGCTGGATTCTGTTGGCTATGATTTCATAGATAATTTTTGCATCAATGTTCATGATGGATATTGGTCTATAATTTTCTTTCTTAGTGACGACCTAGTTATTGTTTGTTTGCTTCATAAAATGTATTAAGAAGTTTTCCATCCTCCTCTATATTCTGGAATAATTTGAGTAGACTTGGTGACAGCTCTTCCCTGAATGTTTGGTAGAACTCACCAGTTAAGCTATCTG
>NW_006419086.1:2655-3637 GCF_000296735.1 Chrysochloris asiatica | reverse complement strand
TCCATGTTCTGATTTTCAGTGGATGTTTACAGCTGTTTTGTCTTCATTTTGAGTTGTGTCCTATCAGCAAATGAAGTTCCTGCATGCTTTTATCCCACAGGCTTTACTCCATTTGAGTCGCACAGTCAACTCTACCCCAGGAGGCAGCTCTTCCCCAGTCGCATTTTGAGTGCCTTCCAGCCTGAGGGGTTCATTTCCCGGGACTATATCTGACAGTGTTTCTCTGGTATTCATAAGATTTTCAGTGACTAAATATTCAGAAGTAGTTCATCACTCCTTCTTCCTTGTCTGTCTTCGTCTGGAAGCTCATCTGAAACCTGTCCACCGTGGGTGACCCTGCTGGTATTTAACATACCGGTAGCATAGCTTTCAGAATCACAGCAATTCATACACCACCACTGTATGACAAACTGACAGACTAGTATTGGTCTACTGTCATAGATAGCTGCTATTGAGTGCACTTAGCCTCATGATAACCTTGTGTACAACAGAACAAAATGTTGCAGGTTCTGCGTTATCCTTATAATCATTACCATATTCAATTTATCCTTGTATCGACAGTGTCAATATAGTTCACTGGTAGTTTCCTTTGACCAGCTCTGCACTTGCCATACACAATTTTCGACACCAGTGATAGATCCCTCTTGGTGACCTGTCCAAAATAAGTGAGTTTAATAGTATTCTGTTATAAACTTTTAGGCTTTTGTTGGCTAATTTTCAGGAAAAAAATTGCCAGATGTTTCTTCTTTGTTTGTCTTAGTGTGAAAGTTTAGCTGTAGTATTTCCACCATGGCTGATCCAGGTAGTCTGTAAATCCCAGTGGCATATTTTCCAACATCACAACATGTAAGTCACTATAGTGTTAAAAAGTGGCAGAGGAGAGCTAATTTACTGTCATATTTGTTAGTATCTTATAGACATAAAGTGGTTAACAAATATACTTATGAACCACTCAGATATCTTATGCATTTCATAGAGATTT
>NW_006419086.1:0-951 GCF_000296735.1 Chrysochloris asiatica | reverse complement strand
CTCACCCACCCCCAACATCCCAATAATCAACAAAGAATCCCCCCAGCCCTCCTTTAGGATGGGTTCTTTCCCTTATTCTTTTACAATGGTCCTATGCAGTATTTATCTTTTTTTTTTTTTTTCCCAACAAATAATTCCCCCCACCCCCCTTTAGTACGGGTTCTTTTTCTTAGTCTTTTACAGTAGTGGTCCTATGCAGTATTTCTCTTTTTGTGACTTACTATCCTGTGTCTAATCTCTGCCCTGTGCTCCACCTTCCCCTCCCTCCCCTCACCCACCCCCAACATCCCAATTCCCAACAAATAATTCCCCCCACTCCCCTTTAGTACGGGTTCTTTTTCTTAGTCTTTTACAGTAGTGGTCCTATGCAGTATTTCTCTTTTTGTGACTTACTAATTTCACTGAACATAATGACCTCAAGGTTCATCCATGTTATGTGGTGGCTTGCAGCTTCCTTGTTGTTCTTCAAGGTAGCATAGTATTCCATTGTGAATATGTACCACTCTGTATCCATTAGTCAGTTGATGGGCACTTTGGGTGCCTCCATCTTTTTGCTATTGTAAATAGTGCTGCTATAAACATTGGTGTGCATATATCTACTCGGACTGTGGCTCTTTATTCTTGTGGGTAAATACCAAGTAGAGGAATTGCTGGATCATAAGGTATTTCTATTTTCAAGCTTCTGAGGAAATGCCATATTGCTTTCCAGACAGGTTGGATCATTTTGCAGGCCCATCAGCAATGCATGAGTGTCCCAGTCTCTCCACATCCCCGCCAGCATTTATTGTCCTCTACATTTTTCATCTTTGCTGTTATTGTTGGTATGAGATGATACCTCATTGTTGTTTTGATTTGCATCTCTCTAATGGCTAGTGATCATGAACATTTCTTCATATGTTTGTTGGCTGCCCGGCTCTCTTCCTTGGTGAAGTGTCTGTTCATGATATGAGT
>NW_006419085.1:3694-4285 GCF_000296735.1 Chrysochloris asiatica | reverse complement strand
TATACTGAGAGCTAGCTACATGGTAGAAAAATAGAAAATGTTCATATACAGAGAGCTACCTACTAGGCAGATCAGTCCAACCTATGCATGTACAGAGAGCTAGCTACATGGTAGACAAGTCCAAAAAGTCTATATACAGAGATCTAGCTACATGGCAGTGCAGTCCAACGTTTCCATATACGGAGTTCTAGCTACATGACAGAGTTGTCCAATGTGTCCATATATTGAGAGCTATCTACATGGCAGATCAGTCCAATATGTCCATATACAGGGAACTAGCTACATGGCAGATGAGTTCAACATGTACATATACTGAGAGATAGCTGCATGGCAGAGTAGTGTAAAATTTCCATATACAGAGTTCAAACTACCTGGCAGATATTTCTAAAGTGTTCATATACTGAGAGCTTGCTACTTGGCAGAGTAGTCCAACATGTCTATATACAGGGTACTAGCTTCATGGAAGATGTGTCCAACATGTCCATATACTGAGAGAAACCTACATGGCAGACCAGCCCATAATATCCATGCACAGAGAACTAGCTACATGTCAAACGAGTCCAAAATGTCCATATAATGAGAGCTAGCTAG
>NW_006419085.1:0-1309 GCF_000296735.1 Chrysochloris asiatica | reverse complement strand
GCAACATTTCCATATACAGGGTTCTAGCTACACGGCAGATGTGTCCATCGTGCTCATATACTGAGAGCCAGCTCCATGGTAGAGTGGTTCCATATGCTCATGTACAGGGTACTAGCTACATGGCAGATGAGTCCAACATGTCCATATACTGAGAGCTATCTACATGGCAGACAAGTCAAATATTTTCACATACAGAGAGCTACCTACTTGGCAGATTAGTCCAACATATCCATGTAATGAGAGGTAGCTACATGACAGAGGAGTCCAATATGTCCACATACAGAGAGCTAGCTACATGGCAGGGTAGTGCCATATATCCATATACAGACATCTAGCAACAAGGCAGATGAGTCCAATTTGTCTATATACTGACAGCTAGCTACATGGCAGGCAAGTCCAATATGTTCATACACAGAGAGCTACCTAATTGGCAGAACATTCTAACATATGCTTATACAGAGAGGTAGCTAAATGACAGACGAGTCCAAAATGTCCATATACAGAGAGGTAGCTACATGGCAGGGTAGTGGAACATTTGCATATACGGAATTATAGCTTCAAGGCTGATGAGTCCAAAATGTCTGTATACAAGGTACTGGGTACATGACAGATGAGTCCAATATGTCCATATACTGAGATATAGCTACATGGCAGATTAGTGCTAAGTGTTCATATACTGAGAGCTAGCTATATGGCAGAGTAGTCCAACATGTCCATATACTGAGAGCTAGCTACATGGCAGTGTAGTGGAACATTTCCATATACAAAGTTCTAGCTACATGCCAGATGTGTCCGATGTTCCCATATACTGAGAGCTACCTACATGGCAGTTCAGTCCAAAATATCCATGCACAGAGAGCTAGCTACATGTCACACGAGTTCAAAATGTCCATATACAGTGAGCTAGCTACATGTCAGAATAGTATATGATTTCCATATACAGAATTCAAGCTACGTGGCAGATGAGTCCAAAGTGTTCATATACTGAGAGCTAGCTAGCTACATGACAGGGTAGTGCAACATTTCAATATACAGAGTTCTAGCTACATGGCAGATGTGTCCAAAATGTCCATATACAGAGAGTTAGCTACATAGCAGAGTATTTCATCATGTCCATATACTGGGTACTAACTACAAGGCAGATGAGTCCAACTTGTGTATATAAAGAGAGATAGGTACATGGCAGAGTAGTCCAACGTGTCCACACAAAGGGTACTAGCAACATGGCAGAAGAGTCCAACATGTCCATATACTGAGAGCTAGCTACATGGCAGGCAAGACCAATATGTTCATATACAGAGAGCTAGCT
>NW_006419084.1:2194-3452 GCF_000296735.1 Chrysochloris asiatica | reverse complement strand
GTCGTACTGTGGTGGCTTGTGAATTGCTGTGATTCTGAAAGCTATGCCACCGGTATTTTAAATACCAGCAGGGTCACCCATGGTGGACAGGTTTCAGCAGCGCTTCCAGATGAAGACAAACTAGGAAGAAAGAGTGACGAACTACTTCCGAATATTTAGTCACTGAAAACCTTATGGATAGCAGAGTATTCAAGTGTAAGACTGCTTAAACGTTCACACCAATTTGACCAATCTCCAAGTCTGGATAAGGCAATGTGAACTAGATTACACCAAAGGTCAGAAACAAAGATCCAAAGTGACTTGTTTCTAAAGAAACATCATCAACTGTGGGAAGAAATCCTGGGAAATCTCATATAAAATTATAATTGAAACCGTAAGTTAGAGAATCCTGGAAAGATGAAGGCACCTGGCTCTTCCTACCCTTTCCTGTTGTCTCTTGCCCATGTTTCTGTTTGGCTAAGTGTATGGACTATTCTGTCTTATTACATTGCATACCTATGAAATCTATGCCATTTAGCTTGTCTTTGCCAACACAGCCTAAGTTTACCACTGTTATTCTACCCCTTTCAGAAGAATAGGCACAGAGCCTGCAACTGGTTCATTGTGGAATTTTACTACCCTGGACAAAGGCATTGAATTCTGGGTCTCACTCTAAACCTGGAAGCTCTCTAACACCTAGCACAGCTGCAGTGGTCAAGTATTAGAGGAAAACTTCAACACCGAGATAACCTTTATCCCACAGAGGGTTTAGGGTTTTATTAACAAAGGCTAATTTCCATTCTGATCTTCAGTGGCTGAGAACTCAATTCCTCTTTTGACAGTTAATAATACATTGCCTTGTGACATTAAAGAAGTGTTCTTGATTTAACAATTGTTTGGCATTCTATTCTAACTTAGTGGGTATTTATTTTGATTTCTTTTGTTTTTAAAGAAAATAAAACTCTTTGAGGGATGTGAATAAGTTTTGCTTTTTGTAAATCTCCCACAGTGCTCCAAGCAAATAGGCATTTAATAAATACTTTGATTTCTGATTCTGTAGAACCTGATTGTTGTTTATTCCATTTTGCTACCTTCCCCATCTTTCCCCCCAGCCTCCTCACCACACTTCTTGATGCACAACCATTTCAGAATGCACACTCTAGTATTTAAAAAAATTATGCAATCTGGAAATTAATGTTAAGTTAAGGAAAATAAGTTACAAAAATGATGCTTAATATCACATTAGAAAAAATGGAATAAAAAATAAAGATTATTGGAA
>NW_006419084.1:0-1632 GCF_000296735.1 Chrysochloris asiatica | reverse complement strand
CTGTGCAGACTCACTATGAGTCAGAAGCAACCCAAGGGCACTTAATAACAGCACATAAGACATTAGATAAAAAAGAGTTGCTGCAAAATCAAGGAACTCTTTACTAAACAAAAATATCAAAATGTGAAGCTCTTTATCAAAATATCATCTATCTAGGCCTACACACTTCTGAAGGTGATATTTTCATCTCTCTAATCCTTCCCGAAATAATTCTGTACTCTTCAGTTTACAGTATGTTAAATCAGCAGTTTGGGTCTCATTGAGCATCTCAAATTGTGTTCCTGTGAAATGTGCTTTGAGTTTGTTGAGCTACAAGAAGTCCAAAGGGGCAAAATTAGGGCTACAGGGTGGATAAGACAAGGTTTCCCAATGAAAATTCTCACGAGAAAGTCTTTATTACCTTCAAAGAATGAGCAGGTGCACAGTTATAATGGGAAAAATTTCTCAGCACAACTTTCCTGTCCTTTTTCTCACCAATGCAGTTTACAATTTTCTTGAAACTTCTTCATAATAAACCCCATAATCATTTGGTGTCTTTTAAGAGAATCTATCAGGATTACTCCTTTGGAATCACCAAAATAGTCACCATAATCTTCTAAACTATTTTCTCTGTCTTGAATTTACCTGGCTTAGAACATCCCTTTGGAAGTCACTGTTATGATTGGACCATTTTTTGAATGCACCCTAAGGAGACTTAGACAAGTATGTTACTGAGAGAACTTGTTTACAGTCATCCACTGATGGATGGGACATGTTTAAATAAATGTATTCTGTTTGGAACAAATCCTGTATGTTTAGAACTGGAACCCTATAACAATACTTTTTTGACTTATCATCCTACAGCAGACTATAACACTGCTCAGTGTTGTACTGTGCTTATATTTATTGTTATGTTTGAGCTTATTATTGACAGCCACTGTGTCATTGAAAGTCTTCCTTTTGGGGGAGGGGGTGGAAGAACAAGTAGATAGGGGAACACTGAGACAGGTTTGCATGGGCTAAATGGGACAGAGGTAAACAGTGATGCATGCTCAACCTTGGAACAACAGGGCTCTGGGATACACGAGTCAAGGCATGGTCTGAAGAGGGGAAATAATACTAAGATGCTTGACTGTCCTATGAATATTGGTTTCCCTTGCCTACTATTGTAAAATAGACACTTGAGTGGCATAGAATGGAATGTTGGAAGACATGATTCCAGAAAGTTTGTAAGCCCATCTTCAGCCTATAACTGATTGGATTGCCTAAAAGGGGTTCTAGACTTTGCCCAGTAAAATAGGCCTCTTGTGGTACATTTGCAGTGTATAGGCCTTAAGTGGAATCCTGAGCCTCATTCAGAACCTTCTGAGGTGGGACATTCCTACTAGAAAGGACAAGCAGACCAGCCTGGAACAGCTAGAGTGACAGAAGATACATCTTCAAAGAAAGATCATCAGGAAAAACCCAAAACAAAAACAGCAGTATGACTGACAGGCTACAAGAATAAGCAAGTTGTTCACCAGGAAGCCATCAAGGCAAGCAATCAAGTTCCTTCAGGGCAAGCCCCCCTCTAAGACAGAAACTTAGAGGGAACACATGAGCAGGCATGTAAGCTTACTGACGACCATGTTGGTCTGCTGGTGAGTGGAAGAA
>NW_006419083.1:3592-4348 GCF_000296735.1 Chrysochloris asiatica | reverse complement strand
GGCAACAGTTGCTGACTTTTCTTGGGTAATATATATAAAAAAGAGTCCCCCAAAGGTAGAAGTTGTTGTGGATGATGTGCTGTGGGGTCAGTTCCGACTCATAGCGACCCTCTACAGGATTTCTGAGGCTGTAAATTTTTATGGGACCAGAAAGCCTCATCTTTCTCATATGGAACAGCTGGTAGTTTCGAACTTCTGACTTTGCAGTTTGCAGCATGATTCATAACCACTATGCTACCAGAGCTCCTTAAAGGTAGAAGAGGGAGCATAAAACAGCAAAACAGCACCATAACAAACAAACAAACACAACAACAACAACAAAACAAAACTAGACTGAATACTGTATAATCACAGAAAAAGGAGAAGAGGAAGTGAAGAGAAAAAAAAAAATCTGTAGCCTAATATGAGTATGACTTTAATGTCCTCTCCTCAGCTTCTTGCTTTCAAAGCTGCCTGAGTGATTTCAAGATGCCACTGTTGGTTGTTAGGCTATACCTCAGGCTTTAATTTAATTTTCTGCCTGTTTTGTTTTTAAGTTTTCTTTCCCTCTCTACAGCACTGTCCTGGCCTTTCCTGTATTAAAAAAAAAAAAAAAAAAAAAGTTCAGGGCCTGCTCTTGGGCTGAGTATCTGTGTGGATGCATGGCAGAAGAACCCACCAGTGGTGAGGGTGGGGGGGTGTCCACTTGCTCAGGCACTTCCTCTAGTCACCAGAATGAAGGTGCACAAACAATGGGGGGGGGGAAGCTAATGAACA
>NW_006419083.1:0-1294 GCF_000296735.1 Chrysochloris asiatica | reverse complement strand
ATCAAGAGAAGATGGGGACTTCTGGTACCCCACTGAGGCAAGATGACACGGGTAAGGAGGGCTCCAAGGACAAAGGGGGAGATCTCAAGGAGGAGGTTGTCCAGTAGCAGACTCAAAACCCTGAAATCACCATAAGGCTCAGTGCATCTGCCTCCTTTACTTGCCACAGAGGAATTTTTGGCATTTTGAACTTTCACCTGCCAGTGCCAGCAGTGACTGGCCCAGCTCCTTGGAACTTTGAGGGTGGGGCTAGAGCCAGCCCAAGCAGGGAATCTCAGGCAGACAAAAGCCTCAGGAGAGTTCTCTGCCCCATCTTGAAATCTCAAGGCAAGTATCAGGCAGGGAAAGGGGGTTTGATCAGGGTGCAGAGAGAAACAGAAGTGCGGTGACTTTTGGAGTCATCAGACGCAGACTCCACCCACCAGCCTGAGCGGCTTTTTGGCATTTTGAACTTTCGCCCGCCACTGCGGGCAGTGACTGCCCCGGTTCCTAAAAAGAACATTCTGAGGACTTCTGTGCTTCCATGACCAGGCAGCACAGCCTCCCTTCTGCTATCGGAGTATTCCGTTTTTGTCTTTGATTTTGATTTTGGCTTGGTTTTCTACCCAACGGGTGTTGTTTGACTGTCACAAAGCCTCCCTTCTGTTATTGGAGCACCCTTTGCCCCCCTACATTACATGAAAAGAGTCAGAAACTGCTGCTAAATAGCCAAGCTGCAATAACACTTTATAAAACACCAAAACCCAGGCAAGAACCAATACCAGCTGCCACAAACCAGGGAAACAGGCAACAACTGTAAAAATTACTCTGAGTTAAGCAATAAGAAGAAAGAAAAGGGAAGACCACATCCTGATCACATCTTCCTGGAGGCAATCATAAAACACAAAAAATTACCAAAGTACATATGTAATTAATTATTAGGGCCACAGATAAACATTACACATGTCCAAGAAGCAAAAGCAGATGACCATATCGGCACATGCCCATTAAAAGATAAAACATCTGACACAAGTGAACCAGAAGTAGACCTTCTATCAATGCTGGAAGGAGGGCAGGCCTTGGAAATACCTGAGAAAAAATTCAGAAAAATGATTCTAAAACGTTTCAAAACACTTTACAATGGAGTTGAGAAAAATAAGGAAGAAGTCAGAAAAGCGCTACAGGAACAATCAAACAAGATAGATACAGCAGTGGTAACAATCCAAAACCCACAGAAAGAGGTCCAAACAATCAACAACAAAATGGCAGAAATAGAAAACTCTTTAAAAGGGCAGAGGAGTAGAATAGATGAGAT
>NW_006419082.1:2180-3479 GCF_000296735.1 Chrysochloris asiatica | reverse complement strand
TTCAACTTTCACATGCATATGAAACAAAGAGGAATTGGTATTGATAAAGTCATGGCTTGAGCCAGACACTCCTTAGTCCACAAACTGACATCTTTGTTCTTCAACACTTTAAAGAGGTCTTGTGTAACAGATTTGCCTAATACATTATGTCATTTGATTTCTTGACTGCTGCTTCTATGAGTATTGATGGTGTATCTGAGCAAAATGAAGTCTTTGACAACTTCAATCTTTTTCCATTTATCTATATGTTGTTTATTGGTCCAGTGATAAGGATTTTTATTTTCTTTATATTGAGATGCAACCCATAATGAAGGCTGTGGTCTTTGATCTACATCAGTGTTTAAGTCATCTTAGCTTTCAGAAAGCAAGGTTGTATCATCTACATATTGCAGGTTGTTAATGAGTCTTCCTCCAATCTCGATGCCATGTTTCTTTTTGCATAATCCAGCTTCACAGATTATTTGCTCAACATACAGATTGGATAAGTATGGTGAAACTGACACATACCTTTCTGAATTTTAAGCCACTCAGTGCCTCCTTGTTCTGTTTGCACAACTGCCTTTTGGTCTATGTACAGGTTTCCCATGAGCACAGTAAAGTGTTCCAGAATACTCATACTTCTCAATGTTGTCCAACACTTGTCATGATCCACACAATCGAAAGCCTTTGCATAGTCAGTAAAACACAAGCAAACATCTTTCTGGTATTCTCTGCTTTCAGCCAAGATCCATCCGACATCAGCAACAATATCCCTCATTCCACATCCTCTTCTGAACTGGCTTGAACTTCTGGAAGTTATCTGTCAATATATATTTTCAGTTATTTTTGTATTACCTTTAGTAAAACATTATTTGCATGGGCTATCAGTGATATTTCCCAATGATTTGCACATTCCGTTGGGTCACCTCTCTTTGAAATGGGCACACATACATATTTTGTCCAGTCAGTTGGCCAGGTAGTTGTCTTCCAAATTTCTTGACACAGATAAGTGAGTGCCTCCAGTGCCACATCACTTTGATGAAAGATTTCAATTTTTGTTCCATCAATTCCCAGGACTTGTTGTTTGCCAATGTCTTCAATGCCCTTTGGACTTCCTCCTTCAGTACATTGTCTCTTGATCATATGCTACCTCTTGAAATGCTTGAACACCAACCATTTCTTTTTGGTACATTGACTCTGTGTATTCCTTCCATCTTCTTTTGATGCTTTCTGCATCATTCAGTAATTTGCCCAGAGAATCCTTCAATACTATAAACTGATGTTTGATTTTTTTTCTCTAGTTCCCTCAGCTTGAGAAAT
>NW_006419082.1:0-655 GCF_000296735.1 Chrysochloris asiatica | reverse complement strand
TAGAAAGCCTGATCTTTCTCCCGTGGAGCAGCTGGTAGTTTCGAACCGCTGACCTTAAGGTTCGCAGCCCGATTCGTAACCACTACGCTACCAGATATTAAAATGCCAGTGGCCTAGCTTCCTGCATGACAGCCAAATGCAAGCCATCACAATATGACAAACTCACAGATGTGATGGAATAAAAGCATGGTGTAGTAATAGCATCTGGCTGTACTTCTCCCCAGACAGATTTGTTTGTTCTTCTGGAAATCATTATTTTTCACCAACATCATAATTCAACAGTGTCCTGGTGTGGTGCTCTGGGTTAGTGTGCCAGACTGCAAAGCCATCTAAACTGCAAGGTCAGTGGCTCGAGCTCACCAGCTGCTCCTTGGAAACCCTATACAGGGTTACTATGGGTTGGAATCGACTTGATGGCACTTAACAACAATAACAGTTCAACAGCATTGATAAGGAATAAGCTCTTCCTTATTCATTGACCAGATTTCATATACATATGAGGTCAATGAAAATATAATGGGTTTTGTCAGGCACACCTTAGTCCTCAAAGGGACTTCTTTGCTCCTTAATGCTTGAAGAGATATTTTGGAGCAAATTTCCCCAGTACAATACACCTTTTGATTCTTGCCTGCTGCTTCCATGAATATTGATTGTG
>NW_006419081.1:3271-3785 GCF_000296735.1 Chrysochloris asiatica | reverse complement strand
ATATATTCAAGGTCATATTTTGGCTCTTGTGGACTAGTTTTCATTTTCTTCAACTTCAGTTTGAATTTGCATATGAGTAATTGATAGTCTGTTCCACAATCTGCCACTGACTTTGTTTTGGCTAATGATAAGGAGCTTTTCCAATGTCTCTTTCTGCAGATGTAGTCAATTTGATTCCTGTATATTCCATCTGGTGAGGTCCATGTGTCTCTTATGCTGTCTAAAGAAGGTATTTGAAATGAACAAATCATTGGTTTTGCAAAATTCTGTCATGCGATCTGAAGCATCATTTCTATCTCCAAAGCCATATTTTCCAACTACTGATCCTTCCTCTTTGTTGCCAATCTTTGTATTCCAAACACCAGTAATAATCAATACATCTTGATTGCATGTTTGATCAATTTCCATTTGAAGAAGTTGAATGATGTAGAAAGCATCAAAAGAAAATGGCAGGAATATACAAAGTCACTATCCCAAAAATAAATGGTTGATGTTCATCCATTTCAAGAGGTAG
>NW_006419081.1:0-564 GCF_000296735.1 Chrysochloris asiatica | reverse complement strand
CACACACACACACACACACACACACACACACACACTCACGAGCAGACACCTCCTTTGGCCCCTGGCTTCCTACCCCAGTCTAATCCGTAGTCTATTAGATACCTGGAATGATAGTGTAGAAGACAATAGGAACATCCAGAAGGACAATAGAAGATTTAAGGAGACCCTTCACATGCTTTCACAAATATCGGACATATCTTTAACATCCACCAGACATACCTTTAATCAAAGCCAAGAAATAAGAACAAGAAACAACTTGAGTCCCATGAAAGACTGCAACATAAAACAAGAAACATACAAGATTCTACAGAAGAAGATCATAGAAAAGAAAACAAATACACTTTAGTTAACATGTATTTTTTGCTCTTTATGAAGTGCAAATAGAAAGGATGATATCACAGCAATCCATAATTAAAAGCTGTAGCCTGAAATAAAGGGAAAATGTAACAAAAACATCACTGGCAGTGCAGAATTTTACATTGCATTAGGAGACTAACTCAGTGGAGTTATTACTCAGACACATGGCAGAATCTAACATTCAGAATACAAAAAAAAAAAAAAAAA
>NW_006419080.1:2906-3424 GCF_000296735.1 Chrysochloris asiatica | reverse complement strand
TAGCTCTCTGTATATGGACACTTTGGATTTATCTGCCAGATAGTTAGCTTTGTGTATATGGACATTTTGGACTTATATGCCATGTAGCTAGCTCTCGATATATGGAAATGTTCAACTTATCTGCAAGGTAGTTATCTCTCTGTATATGGACATGTTGAACTTATCGGCCAGGTATTTAGCTCTCTGTATTTGGACAAGTTGCCTTATCTTCCAAGTAGCTATCTCTCTTTATTGACATGTTGGCCTTATCGGCCAGGTATCTAGCTTTGTGTAAATTGACATGTTGGTCTTATCTGCTATTTAGATAGCTCAATGTATATGTACATGTTGGGCTTAACTGCCAGGTAGCTAGCTCTCTGTTATGGACATTTTGGGCCTATCTTCCATATAGCTAGCTCTCTGTATATGGAAATGTTGGACTTATCTCTTCATATGGATGTGTTGGACTTATCTGCCATGTAGTTATCTCTCTGTGTATGGACATGTTGGACTTACCTGCCATGTACTTAGCTCTCTGT
>NW_006419080.1:2141-2618 GCF_000296735.1 Chrysochloris asiatica | reverse complement strand
ATGTCAATATACAGAGGGCTAATTACATATACAGAAAGCTATCTACCTCGCAGATAAGTCCAACATGTCCATATACACAGAGACAGAAACATGGCAGATAAGTTTAACGTGTCCATATATGAAAAGCTAACTACCTGGCAGATAAGTCCAACGTGTCCATATACAGAGATCTAGCTTCAGAGAAGATAAGTCCAACATGTCAATATACACAGAGCTAGATACCTGGCCAATAAGGCCAACATGTCCATAAAGAGAGATAGCTACTTGCAGATAAGACAACTTGTCCAAATACGGAGACCTAAGTACCTGGCCGATAAGTTCAACATGTCCATATACAGAGAGATAACTACCTTGCAGATAAGTCGAACATTTCCATATATCGTGAGCTAGCTACATGTCATATAAGTCCAAAATGTCCATATACACAAAGCTAGCTATCTGGCAGATAAATCCAACATGTCCATATACAGAGAGCTA
>NW_006419080.1:0-1286 GCF_000296735.1 Chrysochloris asiatica | reverse complement strand
ATCTCCAAATAGAGTGAGCTAGCTCTATGGCAGATAACTCCAACATCTCCAAATACTAAGAGATAGCTCCATGGCAGAAATGTCCAACATGTCCATATGCAGAGAGCTATCTACATGGCTGAGAAGCCCAACATGTCCATTTCCAGAGAGCAGCTACATGGAAGATATGTTCCAATATGTTCACACAGAGAGAGTGAGCTACATCGTAGACTAAGTCCAATATTACCATATACTGAGAGCTGGCTACATTGCTAATAAGTCCAACATGTTTACATACAGAGAGATAGCTACATGGCAGATAAGTCCAACATTTTCATATACATAAAGCTAGCTGTATGGCAGACATGACCAACATGTCCATATACACAGAGCAAGTTACCAGGTAGGTAAGTCCAAAATGTCCATAAACAGAGAGCTACCTACATGGCAGATAAATCCAGAATCTCGATATACAGTCAGAGAGCTACATGACAAATAATTCCAACATGTCCATATGCAGAAAGTTAGTTACATGGCAGATAAGTCCAACATGTCCATATTCAGAAAGCTAGCTACATGGAAGATAAGTCCACAATGTCCATATACAGAGAGTTAGCTACATTGCAGATATGTCCAACATGTTCAGCTCCAGAGAGCTAGTTATGTTGGCAGATAAGTCCAACAGGTCCAAATATAGACCTCTGGCTACATGGCAGATACGTCAAATATGTCCAAATGCAGAGAGATAACTACATGGAAGATTAAGTTCAACATGGTCATATACAGAGACCTAGCTACATGGCAGATAATTCCAACATGTACATATACAGAGTGTTAGCTACATGGCAGAAATGTCCAACAGTCCTTATGAAAAGAGCTAATAACAAGGCAGATAAGTCCAACATGTCCATATATAGAGAGCTAGTTCCATGGAAGATAAGTCTGACATTTCCATTTACAGAGAGCTAGCTACCTGGCAGATATTTCCAACATGTCCAAATTCAGAGACCTAGGTACATGGCAGATAAATCCAAAATATAAATATACGGAGACCTAGCTCCATAGCAAGTAAGTCCAACATGTCCATGTATAGAGAGCTAGTTCCATGGCGCATACCTCCATCACGTCCATATGAAGAGAGCTAGCAATAATTCAGATAAGTCTAACCTGGCCATATTAAGAGAGCTAGCTACATGGCAGATAAGTCCAACATGACCATATAAAGAGAGGTAGCTACATGAAAGATAAGTACAACATGTCCATATGAAGAGAGCTAGCAACAAGTCAGATAAGACAAACATGTCCAT
>NW_006419079.1:2357-3526 GCF_000296735.1 Chrysochloris asiatica | reverse complement strand
TTGAGCCTCAGATTCCACTTCATCTCATTTAAACTAATTGTGCTGATCTTCCAAATCCATTTTAATGACTAAAAATAATATCGTCAAGGTTAGACTCATTGTAGTTTACATCAAACGGTAACCATTATTATAACTTTAAAGAAGTTCATTTTAAGTGTGCATCACAGAAATTAAAATTTGATCTCAGGTATAATTTTAATCATTTTTGTAGTAAACTTCTTCATCTCTCTGTTGTTGTTAGGTGCCATCGAGTGGGAACCGACCCATAGCGACCTTAAGCACAGCAGAACGAAGCACTGCCCGATCTTGGCCAATCTCAGTACTGTTGCCATGTTTGAGACTACCGATGTTGCCACTTGGCCAATCCATCTTGTTGGGGTCTTCCTCTCTTTTTCTGAACCTCATCCTTACCAACTTCAGAATGCTTTAGAGGAAGCAAACAGAAGGACTGATTAGAACTGTGTATGTTCTTGTTAGATGCCATCAAGTTGACTCCTATTCATAACAAACCTAAGCACATAGAATGAAGCATGGCCCAGTCCTGTGACATCAACATAATATTACTGTTACAATTGTCACATTGCTGCTGCTGCCACTGTAGACTCATAGATGGTCTTCCTTGCTCCACATGATAAACACTGGACTGCAAATGATACAGCTAGTGGTTTGAACCCACAAGCTGCTCTGCAGCAGAAAGATGTTTTCTACTCCAGAAAAGTCACTTCAATGCAAAGGCACTTAAAAACAACAACACTTTAACAAACATGATATCATTCCTCAGGAACTGGTCTTTTGTGACAAGATGTCCAAAGTATAAGGGATGAATTCTAACCATCCTGGTTTCTAAGGGACATTCTTGCTGCATTTTTACTACGCCGATTTGTTTTTTCATCTGATTTTGTTGTTGTTGTTGTTTGGTGTCATCAAGTTGCTACCGACTCATAGCAACCTAATGCATAGCAGAATGAAACACTGCCTGATCCTGGGCCAACCTCACTATTGTTGCCACACTTGAGCCCAATAAGTGGACATATTTTTATTTTCCTTAGCCTCAACTTGAATTTTCATATGAGCAAATTGAAGGTCTGTTCCATAGTTGGTCCTTGACTTTATTCTAACTGATGATATTGAGCTTCTCCATAATCTCTCTCCACAGATGTTGTTGAAAT
>NW_006419079.1:0-762 GCF_000296735.1 Chrysochloris asiatica | reverse complement strand
AGGGTTGCTATGGGTCAGCACTGACTTGATGGCACTTGACAACAACAACAATCCCTGGTAGAATGAGCTCTGGTAGTGTAATGGTTACAACTGGGCAGCAAATCTCACCGTCAGGAGTTTAAAATTATCAGCCAATAATGAGGCTTTCTGCCCAGTAAAGGTTTACATCCTTGAAACCACATACAGGTTCTCTATGAGTTAGAACCAACTTCACTGGCACATAACCACCACCACCACCTATGTAGTGCTGTGGGTTAATGCACTAAACTTCAAGATTGATTTAAACCACAAGGACAGTGGTTCAAGCACACCAGCTACTCCTCAGAAACCACTTACAAGGTCAATATAGGTCAGAATTGACTGGATGGCTCTTAACTACAATAATAACAACACTTTGTATGGAGTCCTGGTATAGCGCTATAAGATAGCCACTGGACTGCAGGGTTGGTTGTTCCAATGCACCAAGCACACCTAGAAAACTATACAGGGTCTCTATGAGTCAGAACCAACTTGACTGCACTAAACAACAACCCTTGATAACATTCATGGACCTCACCCAACTCATGATACCTTATGTGGTCATTATGTGTTGCCAAGTTCATTCTGACTCATAGTGGCCCTGTATAGAGTTTCCAAGGAGCAGCTGGTGGATTTGAATTGTCCACCGTATGGTAAAACAGACCTTAAAGTCTAGAGAATATCCTGAAGTGCCACACCAGAATAATAATGTTGTGGGTTAATGTGCTGGATTGTAAAGTCTGT
>NW_006419078.1:3526-4110 GCF_000296735.1 Chrysochloris asiatica | reverse complement strand
CTGAATAGTTTCATCTTGTCTAGATGGGTCTGGTAAAAGGAGGTGGGGATAGAATTCTTATGATTCAATAGTGAGTAACTGTTATGACTAATTGCCACTGTCACAACTGTAAAGGCAGAAGTTTTGTAACATAAAGGGGGGAGTAGTTAATCTTACATTCCAGGAACAGAGGACCCTAGGACCTTCAAGAGAGAAGAGCATGAGCAGAACATGGGACCCTATCCAGAGAAGCAGCAACACCAGAGATGAAGGCAGAGATGATGACATGGATAAAAGGAGCAGCTGAAGACTCTAGATTCATGGAAAGTGAAAAGCTGTGTGCTGGTGGCCAGGAGGCGGGCTTACAGAATGTGCCCTTTGGTTGTTTAAATGATTATATATTCCTGAGTATTTTGTGTACATTAAAAACACACACACACACACACACAAAAAAAAAAAACCTAACAGAGGGAATAGAAGCAAATACTATTGAATGAAGATGCATGGAGGGGATTGTGATTATTGTAATGAAACAAAATATGATAGGATGAGTGCAAAACCTATGTACTTCCATGTAAAGTAAACTATCACTCAATTCATAATAA
>NW_006419078.1:0-641 GCF_000296735.1 Chrysochloris asiatica | reverse complement strand
ATATTGAATGCTGGGATCCCCAGCCTTCTCTCCCCACCAGGTTCCCAGAATCTTCCCTCTCCCACACCTTTATACTCTTTGTGCAGAAGTTTTAGAAGAGTGTGTGTGTGTGGACTGTGTTTGGCCAGGGTAACCTTAGCTCACCAGGACCGTACGCTGATGAAGCTTGTGCCCTTCCATCATGCCCTAGATGAACTGAGGACACTCATTTCACTGCATAGAAATGCTCTGCTCTGGCCTACTCCTGAGAACTGGCTGTAGATAGACCAAAATGAACTAAGAAGCAGAAAATACAGCAGGTCCAAAACATCCTGGTACTATTCCAGAAACACATCCTGGAACGTTCAGCCAAGTGCTCCAGTTGTGGTGGCCTCTATGTTCCCAGCCTGCTTTCAGAACCTTGCTATGGGAGTCCTCAAGACCTCCCCCAGGTATGATAATTTGCTAGGAGGGTACAGAGATAAGGCCTATTACAATGAAAGGAGGCTGTTGTTGTTATTAAGTGCCATCTAGTTGGTTCCAACTCATAGCAACCCCGTACGGGGTTTCCAAGGAGCAGCTGGTGAACGTGAACTGCCGACCTTGCCATTCAAACTGACCTTGCAGTCTAGCACTAGACTGTCCACAGCAGCACACCAGGA
>NW_006419077.1:2523-3072 GCF_000296735.1 Chrysochloris asiatica | reverse complement strand
CAGACTGCAGAGCCTTTTGAACTGCAAGGTCTGTGGTCCGCGCCCACCTTAGAAACCCTATACAGGTTTTTTGTTTTGTTTTGTTTCTGTTTCTTTTCTTTCGTTCTTTATGTATGTGTGACTAGACATTGCCTTATTTAATCTCGTTGTTTTTTCTGATGCTGGATTCTTTCTCCTTTTTTTTTTTTTCTGTCCTTTCATTTTTGCTGCTGTTGTTTTTTGTCTTGCTTTGTTTTTATCTCATTATCGTTTTTGTTTTTGACTTCACTTTTTGTTTTGTTTTCTACCCGATTGGGGTTGCCTGGGGGTTGCATAGCCTCACTTCTGCTATTGGAAAACCCCGTTTTTGTTTCTGATTTTGATTTTGGCTTTGTTTTCCACCCGACTGGTGTTGGTTGGTTGTCACATAGAAGAGTGAAAAGAGAAGATCACATCCTGATCACATCTTCCTGGAGGCAATCAGAAAACAAAAAATTACCAAAGTACAAACTTAATTAATTGTTAGGGCCACAGATAAACATTAAACATGTCCAAGAAGCAAAAGCAGAT
>NW_006419077.1:0-506 GCF_000296735.1 Chrysochloris asiatica | reverse complement strand
ACTACAAAGCATCTTCTCAGACCACAATGCTATTAAATTAGAAATCAACAATACAAAAAAACAAGGAAATCAAGACAAATACATGGAAACTGAACAACACCCTGCTGAAAAGTGACTGGGTAGTAGAAGAAATCAACGTGAATTCGCAAAATTTCTTGAAACAATGAGAATGAAAACACAACATACCAAAATCTTTGGGACATGGCGAAAGCTGTGCTGAGAGGACAATTTATTTCAATAAACACACACATCCAAAGAGAAGAAAGAACTAAAATTAACACATTAACACAGCATCTACAATAATTAGAAACAGACCAACAGAGGGAACCCACAGCCACGAAAAGAAAAGAAATAATAAAGATCAGAGCCGAAATAAATGAGATTGAACACAGAAAAGCTATAGAAACAATTAACAAGACAAGATGCTGGTTCTTTGAAATAATTAACAAAATCTACAGACCATTGGCAAACCTAACAAAAGAAAAGAGAGAGAAGACACAAAAACA
>NW_006419076.1:1902-3297 GCF_000296735.1 Chrysochloris asiatica | reverse complement strand
GTGGAGTCGGTTCCGACTCATAGCAACCCTGTACAGGGTTTCCGAGGCTGTAAATCTTTATGGGAGCAGAAAGCCTCATCGTTCTCCCGCGGAACTGGTGGCAGTTTTGAACTGCTGACCTTCAGGTTAGCAGCCGTACTCATAACCCATAGCAACACACAAACTGACAAACTGACAGTCTAGTGGTAGGGATTGGTGGTGGTTATGTGCCGTGGAGTCGGCTCTGACTCAATTTCCGAGGCTGTAAATCTTTATGGGAGCAGAACGCTTCATCTTTCTCCCGCGGAGCAGCTTGTAGTTTCGAACTGCTGAAACTGTTTGCAGCCACTACGCTACCAGAGCTCCTTAGGGATTAGTTACTAATAATGTAAGATTTTAATAACAGAGGTCAATGGAAGGTAGGTGGGAATTCTTTTAATACTTTCATTCCCTCCCCCGTCCCCATAAATCTAAATCTGTTTAAAGTACAAAAAAAAAAAAAAGAAGAAGACAAAAGACAAAATTTGTGTGGAGAGCTTACAGGCTTACAGTATGGGGAATGGAAGTAAAAATTTGGAATCTGTCTTTTTATATAATACGGAATTTGAACCATAATATATTAAAAAGCATTTTCGTCTAGTAAATCATTTCTTTCTAGTAAAATAAAAAAATATAAAAGCAAAAGTGTGACGACAAAAAGAAGAGGAAAGATGTATGAAATTTCATTTGTTAGTTATATCACTAGTGAAAGTAAACTATTGGAATGTTTTTAAATTATATAGTTCATTAAGACAAACAAGTACAAAATTTTAATGTTATTAGGAAGAAAATTTTCAGTGAAGATAAAAGAGATATAAAATGAAATTGACATCAAAAAACAAAATGTTTATGAATTGTTGAATGAAAAACCCATTTGCTCTGTAAACTTTCAACTAAAGAACAATACAAAGTTTTTTAAAAAAGAAAGAAACATTGAAATGCAAACACAAATTAAAAAATTTAAATACAAAATATCAGAGTGAATTCCTGATCTTAAATTTGTGTGTATGTGAGTCCCTTTGCTTCATTTACTGCAATTTCCAGGAAGAAATGACAACCAGCAGCTACATAGGATTCTCAATATCCTCTTCCACTCAAATTCATTAGATCTCTTTGCAGATTCCATGTCTAAGGCAGAGAATAAAAGAAAGGTATCTTTATTTTTGCATTTAAAAAACAGTTGGATATTTCAAAAGGATACTGAAAATGTCTTGAAGGGCTCCCACTGGTCAGTTTGGTGCAATTTGAACATTTATCATTATTATCATCAGTTGCAACAACATTGTTGTTGTTGTCAGGTGCCATCGAGTCGGAACCGACTCATAGCAACCCCATGCACAGCAGAACGAAACAATGTTCAATCCTGGGCCAACCTCA
>NW_006419076.1:0-1767 GCF_000296735.1 Chrysochloris asiatica | reverse complement strand
CTCCAACACCACAACTCAAAGGCATCAATTCTTCTACGATCCTCCTTATTCACTGTCCAGCTTTCGCATCCATATGAGGCTATTGAAAACAACATTACCTTACTATAATATTTGTCCACCGCTTGTCTGTCAGTTTGTCATACTGTTGTGGATTGTGTGTTGCTATGATTCTGGAAGCTATGCCACAGGTATTTTAAACAACAGCATGGCCACCCACAGTGGACAGGTTTCAAATGAGCTTCCAGACAAAGACAGACTAGGGAGAAGGAGGAACAGGCTACTTCCAAACAGTTAGTCAATAAAAACCTTATGAATAGCAGTGGAATACTGTCAGCACTAGAATACTGAATGATGAAATATGATGAAGAGCACCCGAATGTTGTCAGACATAGTGCCAGAAGATGAGCCACTCAGGTTGGAAGACACTCAAAATGCGACTGGGAAAGAGTTGCCTCCTCAAAGTAAAGTTGACCATGATGCTGGATGAGACCTTCATTTGCTGATGAGGCACAACTCAAAATGAAGAGAAATAGCTGTAAAAATCCATTAATAATCAGAGCATGGAATGTACAAAGTGTGACTCTAAAATATTAGAAATTGTCAAAAATGAAGTGGAACACATAAACATCGACCTTAGGCATTAGTGAGCTGAAATGAGCTGGCATTGGCCATTTTGAATCTGGCAATCACATGATTTACTATTTTGGGAATGACAAATTAAAGAGGAATGGTACAACATTCATACAAATAGGAATTACAGGGAGGAACTGGGATAACTATTGTTGCATGAAGGGGTTTGTAATCACTGAGATGAAACAAAGTGTGTGACTTGTTAAATGTAAAGCTAATTTGATCTGTAAACCTTCACTCAATTCACAATAAAAATTAAAAAAAAAAGACATATCAAGAGCAGTAATGAAACACAGTGCTGTCTGTAATACGATACTATCATATGCATACAAGGAAGACCAGTTAATACCACTAGTATTCAAATTTATATAACAACTACTAAAGCCAGTGAGGATGAAACTGAAGAATTCTACCAATATTTCAGTCTGAAATTTATCAAACATGCAATCAAAATGTGTTGATAATTACTGGTGACTGGAATGCAAAAGTTGGAACAAAGAGGAAGAATCAGTAGTTCAAAAATATGGCCTTAGTGATAGAAATGATGCTGGCGATCACAAGATATAATTTTGCAAGATCAATGACTTCTTTATTTCAGATACCTTTTTAAAGAACATAATAAATGGACCTCACTGATGGAAATACACATGGACCTCACTGATGGAAAACACAAAAATCAAACTGACTACATCTGTGGAAAGAGATGGTGGAAACACTCAATATCATCAGCCAAAACAAGGCCAGGGGCAGACTGTGGAACAGACTATATGCAAATTATGTTGAAGCTGAAGAAAATTAAAACAAGTCTACGAGAGCCAAAATATGACCTTGAACATATCCCACCTGAATTTAGAGATGATCTGAAGAAGAGATTTGATGCATTAGACACTAAAGACAGAAGACCAAAAGAGTTGTGGGATGACATCAAGAACATCATACACAAAGAAAGCAGAAGGTCATTAAGAAGACAAGAATGAAGGAAAATGGATGCCTGAAGAGACCCTGAAACTTGCTTTCTTATATTATGTTGTTGTTATTGTTGTCAAGTGCCATCGAGTCAGAACCGACTCATAACAACCCCATGCACAGCAGAACGAAACAATGTCCTATCCTGGGCCAACCTCACTACCGCTGCCA
>NW_006419075.1:1812-3635 GCF_000296735.1 Chrysochloris asiatica | reverse complement strand
GGAGAGAACATTCGCTGGAGAAGGATGTCATGCTGGGTAAGGTGGAGGGTCAGAGAAAAAGAGGAAGACCCCAAATGAGATGGATCAGGCAGGTGGCATCATTGATGGCGTCAAGTGTGGCAGCGGTAGTGAGGTTGGCCCAGGATCGTACATTGTTTCGTTCTGCTTTGCATGGGGTCGCTATGAGTCGGTTCCGACTCGATGGCACTTGACAACAACAACAACAAACATCTTTCTGGTATTCTCTGCTTTCAGCCAAGATCCATCGGACATCAGCAATGGAAATAGTTTATCACTCTTTCTTCCTAGTCTGTCTTTGTTTAGAAGCTCATCTGAAACCTGTCCACCATGGGTGACCCTGCTGGTTATTTAAAATACCAGTGGCGTAGCCCTCAGAATCACAACAACTCAAACCACCACAGCACGACAGACAGACGAGTGGTGGCCCTTTGGTTTTATGCCTATACTGTCTCTTTAAATTTCTATGTCAATCTTGATACAATCCTGATATAATCAAGATACAATCAAGATGTTCTCTACTAATCCTATCAATCCTGATACAATCAAGATATGCTTTCCCAAGATGGTGGCTCCTGGAACAGCTGAGTGTCTTGATCTAGAAAATAATGGATTTCTGGATTCTCCTGCAAATTACCCAGCTATAAACCCTCCGATAAAGGTATAAACATACCTTTATATTTATTCCAGAGTTCCAACACCATCTCATGAGCCCTCTTGGCCCAGTATTCCGTATTGTTGTTGACCAAGCTCCTCACTACACATCTACCTGATCCACCATATTGAAGGTGGAAGGCCTGGTAGTGTAGTGGTTAAAAATCTGGCTGTGAACCCCGCAGTCAGCAGCTTGAATCCACCAGAGCTTCCGCGTGAGAGAGGTGAGGCTTTCTGCTCCTTGCTGTTAAACAGCCTTGGAGTCTGACACATTAACCCTCAGCACCACACCAGGGCTCCACATCTTGCGGCTCCAAGATCTCTTAACATTATTCCCTTCTTTTTCCCATTCAAACCATGCCTCAATTCCTGTATCTGGATTACCCTGATGGGTTAATTTCTGGATTCTCGATTCTCTCCCATTGATCAATGTATCTTTCATTGTACCAGTACCAGACTGTTTTGACCACTGTAGCCATGTAGTAAATCTCTAAATCAGGGAGAGAGAGGCTTCCAACCTTGCTCTTCTTCTTAAGCAGTGCTTTGCTTATCCTGGGTCTCTTTCTTTTCCATAAAAAGTTTGTAATTATTTTTTCCATCTCTTTGAAGAATGTTGTAGGAATCTGGATTGGGATTACATTATATGTGTACATTGCTTTGGCAGTATTGACATTTTCATGATATTGAGTCTTCCTATCTAGGAACATGGTATGTTCTTCCACTTTTGTAAATCTCTTTTGGTTTCTTTTAGTAGTGTTTTGTAGTTTTCTTTGTATAGGTCCTTTTTTTCTTTGGTCACATTTATTCCTGAGTATTTCATCTTTTGGGTGGCTATTATAAATGGTATTGCTTTCCTAATGTCCTTTTCAGCTCTCTCATTGTTACTATAGAATAATCCAACTGATTTTTATATGTTGGGTTTATACCTTGCCACTTTGCTGAATCTTCCAATGATGTCTAGTAGCTTTTTTACTGAGTCTTTGGGATTTTCTACATATAGGATCATATCATCTGTAAATAGAGAGAGTTTTATTTCTTTTTTGCCAATTGGGATGCCTTTTAATTCCCCTGTCTTGCAGTACAGCTCTGGCTAAGACTTCCAAAACATTATTGAATAGGAGTAGTAATAAAGGGCATCCTTGTCTGGTTCC
>NW_006419075.1:0-1092 GCF_000296735.1 Chrysochloris asiatica | reverse complement strand
GAGCAGAACGCCTCATCTTTCTCCCGCGGAACAGCTGGTAGTTTCGAACTGCTGACCCTGAGGTTCGCAGCCTGATTTGTAACCACTACGCTACCAGAGTTCCTTATGTTATGAGGGATATTGGTCTATAATTTTCTTTCTTAGTGACTTCCTTCCCTTGTTTTGGTATGAGAGCTATGTTTGCTTCATAAAATGTATTAGGAAGTTTTCCATCCTTTTCTATGTTTTGGAGTAATTTGAGTAGAGTTGGTGATAGCTCTTCCATGAATGTTTGGTAGAACTCACCAGTGAAGCCGTCTGGTCCTGGACTTCTTTTGGTTGGGAGTTTTTTGATGACCTGATCAATTTCTTCTTTTGTTATTGGTCTTTTCAGGTTTTCTACTTTACTCCTGTAAGTTTAGGTAGGTCATGTTTTCCTAAAAATGTATCCATCTCTACTAAGTTTTCAAATTTGTTGGAGTACAACTTTTCAATACTGTTATTATCCTTTTAATTTCTTTTGGTTCCATTGTGATATCACACATGTAGTTTCTAATGCGAGTTATTTGTGTCTTCTTTCTCTTTTCTTTTGTTAGGTTTGCCAATCGTTTGTCAATTTTATTAATCGTTTCAATGAACCAGCTTCTTGTCCTGTTGATTCTTTCTATAGCTTTTCTGTTTTCCATCTCATTTATTTCTGCTCTTATCTTTATTATTTCTTTTCTTTTGGTGACTGTAGCTTCGCTCTGTTGGTCTATTTCTAATTGTTGTAGATGCTGTGTTAATGTGTTAATTTTGGTTCTTTCTTCTTTTTGGATGTGCACATTTATCGCCATAAATTGTCCTCTCAGCACCGCCTTTGAAGTGTCCCAAAGATTTTGTTATGTTGTGTTTTCATTCTCATTTGTTTCTAGGAACTTTGTGAATTCATGTTTAATTTCTTCTTTTACCCATTTGATTTTCAGCAGGATGTTATTCAGTTTCCATGTATTTGACTTTATTTTCTTATTGTTGATTTCTAGTTTCTTAGCAATGTGGTCTGTAAAGATGCTCTGTAGTATTTTGATGTTTGTAAATTTATGGAGGCTTGCTTTGTGACCTAACACATGGTCA
>NW_006419074.1:2986-3503 GCF_000296735.1 Chrysochloris asiatica | reverse complement strand
GAACAACTGCCTCTTGGTCCATGTACACATTCCTCATGAGTACAATTAAGTGTTCTGGAATACTCATACTTCAAAATGTTGTCCATAGCTTGCCATGATCCACACAATCGAAAGCCTTTTCATAGCAAACAAAGCACAGATAAATACCTTTCTGATATTCTCTGCTTTCAGCCAAGATCCATCAGACATCGGCAATGATATCTCTCATTCCATAGCCTCTTCTGAATCCAGCTTGAATCTCTGGAAGTTCTCTGTCAATGTATGATTGCAGCCATTTCTGTATTACTGTTAGTAAAACTTTCCTCACATGGGATATCAAAGATATCGTCTGATGATTTCCACATTCTGCTGGGTCACCTCTCTTTGGAACGAGCACATATATGGATCTCTTCCAATTGGTTGGCCAGATAGCTGTCTTCCAAATTTCTTGGCATAGATGAGTGAGTGTCTCCAGTGTTGCCTCACTTTCTTGAAAGATTTCAATTTGTATTCCAACAATTGCTGGTGCCTTGTTCTT
>NW_006419074.1:0-901 GCF_000296735.1 Chrysochloris asiatica | reverse complement strand
AATTTAAAATTATAAAAATATCAAATATAAGTTAAAGAAAACATTTTTTTGCAGTATAACAAGAATATCAGGATTTATTTAGCATATATTTGAAAGTAGCATTTTAAAAATCATTATCTAAATGAATAATTATTTAATGAATGCATGAAAACTATTACCTCCCCACTATTATTTTGTTAAAAATATCTATTTTGTTCACTATTTGCTGGGTTATGGTTTTAAGTGTTATAAATCAATGAACATATATGGCCTGCTTATTTCTGATTATTCTGGCCTAGCCTACAGTCACTGTTAGTTAGAATCATCTTGATGGCATGGGATTTGATTTTAGTGTTGCTGGTGATAAAAATGAGCCTGAAAGTTATCAAAATAATTATTATGCAGTTCAATTAAATATTAATGACACTAAATAATGAATGAAAATGTAAATTTTAAAAAATGAAAGCTTGACTATAATTTGCAGCATTAGTTTTAATCTTATAAGTATTCATTTAATTTTAAGTCAGTATCTTTTGAAAATTTATATTTGCTTATCTGTAACTTCCTTACCTGATTAATACCAGGTATGGTAACTGGTGATTGTAGAAACTAAAAGTTCAATAAAATAAATGTCCTTCTTTCAAGGAAAGAACAATGTGCATAAGAATTTAATAATCTAACTATTTCACCATTATGATTAAGTGATTCTTAACCAGATACAGAATTTTCTGAACTATCACTCAAGCCTTGTCATTTCTAAATCGCTTCCTCTCTACTCATTTTAAAAAGAGGGAAATCAACTGAAAATAGTAAATAATTCAAAGAGTATTCACAAAGTGATTACTTCATAATTTAATAAAATATTATCTAGGAATATATCTTATTTGGAGATTTATAACTTTAAACTAAGTATACTGTTTTA
>NW_006419073.1:2348-3267 GCF_000296735.1 Chrysochloris asiatica | reverse complement strand
GCTAGTACCCTGAATATGGACATGTTGGACTACTCTGCCATGTAGCTAGCTCTCAGTATTTGGACACGTTGGATACATCTGCCATGTTGCTAGAACTCTGTATATGGAATTGTTGCACTACACTGCCATTTAGCTAGCTCTCTGTATATGGATATTTTTTACTCGTCTACCATGTCCTAGCTCTCTGTACAAGGATATGTTGGACTGATCTGCCAAGTAGGTAGCTCTCTGTATAAAAACATATTGTACTTCTCTGCCATGTAGCTAGCTCTCAGTATATGGACACGTTGGACACTTCCTCCATGTAGCTAGAACTCTGTATATGAAAATGTTGCACTATGAAGCCATGTGTCTAGCTCTCTCTATATAGACAAGTTGGACTCATCTGCCTTGTAGCTAGAACTCTGCATATGGAAATGTTGCACTACCCTGCCATGTAGCTAGCTCTCTGTACATGGACATTTTGGACTCGTCTGCCATGTAGCTACCTCTCTGTACATGGATATGTTGGACTTATCTACCAAGTAGGTAAATCTCTGTATATGAACATATTGGACTTGTCTGCCATATAGGTAGCTCTGAATATATGGACACCTTGTACATATCTGCCATGTAGCTAGAACTCTGTATATGAAAAAGTTTGCGCTACCTTACATGTAGCTAGCTCTCTGTATATGGACATTTTGAACTTGTCTGCCATGTAGCTAGCTGTCTGTACATGGATACGTTACACTAATCTGTGAAGTAGGTAGCTCTCTGTATATGAACATATTGGACTACTCTTCCACGTAGCTAGCTCTCAGTATATGGACACGTTGGACACATCTTCCATGTAGCTAGATCTCTGTATATGGAAATATTGCGCTACTCTGCCATGTAGCTATCTCTCTGTATATAGACAAGTTGGAATCATCTGCCT
>NW_006419073.1:0-488 GCF_000296735.1 Chrysochloris asiatica | reverse complement strand
TATGCACATTTTGGACTCGTCTGCAATGTAGCTAGCACTCTGTACATGGATGTGTTGGACTGATCTACCAAGTAGGTAGTCCACTGTATATGAACATATTGGACTTGTCTGCCATATACCTAGTTCTTAATATAAGGACACGTTGGACACATCTGCCATGTAGCTAGTATTTTGTATATGGAAATGTTGCACTACTCTGCCATGTAGCTAGCTCAATGTATATAGACAAATTGGACTCATCTGCCTTTTAGCTATAACTCTGTATATAGAAATGTTGCACTACCTTGCCATGTAGCTAGCTCTCTTTATATGGTCACTTTGGACTCGTCTGCCATGTAGCTAGCTCTCTGTATATGGATATGTTTGCCTGATCTGCCAAGTAGGTAGCTCTCTGTATACGAACACATTGGATTTCTCTGCCATATAGCTAGCTCTCTGTATATAGACAAGTTGGACTCATCTGCCTTGTAGCTAGAACTCTGTATATG
>NW_006419072.1:2664-3416 GCF_000296735.1 Chrysochloris asiatica | reverse complement strand
AATGCATCAAGAAAAGATGGAAGGAATACACAGAGTCATTGTACCAAAAGGAAATGGTTAATGTTCAACCATTTCAAGAGATACCATTTGAACAAAAGCCAATGATACTCAGAGAGGAAGGCCAAAGAGCATTGACAGAAGTGGCAAAGAACAAGGCACCAGGAATTGATGGAATAAAAATTGAAATCTTTCAAGAAAGTGAAGCAGCACAGGAGGCACTCACTCATCTATGTCAAGAAATTTGGAAGACAATTATCTGACCAACGGATTTGAAGAGATCCATATTTGTGCCCATTCTAAAGAGAGATGACCCAATGGAATGCGGAAATCATCAGATAATATCTTTGATATCCCATGCTAGTAAAGTTTTACTGAAGGTAATACAGAAACTGCTGCAAGCAGACATTGACAGAGAACTTCCAGAGGTTTAAATGAGATTCAAAAGAGGCTGTGGAATGAGGGACATCATTGCTGATGTCAGATGGATCTTGGCTGAAAGCAGAGAATATCAGAAAGATGTTTACCTGTGCTTTATTGACTATGAAAAGACTTTTGATTGTGTGTATCCTGACAATCTATGGATGAGAATAAGAAGTATGAGTATTCCTGAACATTTAATTGTGCTCATGAGCAATCTATACCTGGACCAAGAGGCAATTGTTTGAACAGAGCATGGGAACACTGAGTGGTTTCCAATTAAGAAAGGTGTGCGACAATATTCTTTCACCACACATATTCAACCTGTATGCTGA
>NW_006419072.1:0-864 GCF_000296735.1 Chrysochloris asiatica | reverse complement strand
GGTGCAGCTGGTAGTTTCGAACCGCTGACTTTAAGGTTCGCAGCCCGATTCGTAACCACTACGCTACCAGTAGGTTCACTAAAAGTCAGAATTGACTCAGTGACATCGTGTTTGGACTTGGGTGTGATACCAAAAGGTAAGTAGACAGCAACAAAGAATCCACTAAGAATAAGAGTTAAGTGTTATAAGGCAGCTCAGAGTTAAGTAAACTAATCCTTAAAAAGCTAGCTCATGGCATGCAATCTTTTGGATACTGAAATGAAAGGCAAGTCTTTTTTTCTTTTTTTAGTGAAAGGTAAGCCTTGGACTGTGTTCACTAATAATATCATATAGCAATTCTTTGATGCCTGTTCTAAATTTTCACTCTTAATATTAATTAACACACTGTTGCTGTATCTGACAAATATCCTTTGTCTATTTTCTCCTGATCTGCCCTGATCAGAAGTAGAGAAAAGATTATTATTAATTCTTAATGTTGTTGTTAAGTGTTGTTGAGTGGTTAAAACTTATAGCAACCCTATATAGGGTTTCTAAGTAGGAGCTAGTTGGTTTGAACTGTCCATCTTGTGGATAGCAGTTCAATATTTACTCTACATCAACAAACCAGGACTCATATTAAATATATCTCCGTATAATTTTAGCAAATTGGTAAATTACTCCTTGGAATATTTTGTCTAGATGAAGTAAATCTAAGCAATTGCTAGAATCTGTGTACTCTCCTTGTATAGTATGCTTCTTTACATAGTCTTCATAGTTTTTCATCTTCATTAATCACATAATTAGGAGAAATCTCCCTAACAAAGGAATGATTAATGAGAATACGACCAATATTAAGTATCATGTAAACTTTAACACATTTTGTAG
>NW_006419071.1:1545-3419 GCF_000296735.1 Chrysochloris asiatica | reverse complement strand
GAATTCCTTCTCAGGCATTTTCAAGGCCTGCCCTCCTTCCAGAATGGAGTCCAGGTCTACCTCTAGGTCATTTGTCTCCGACATTTTATCTTGTTTGTGGACATGTGCTGATGTGGTCATCTGCTTTTGCTTCTTGGACATGTTTAATATTTATCTGTGGCCTTAATACTTAATTGAGTATGTGTTTTGGTATTTTTTATGCTTTCTGAGTGCTTCCAGGAAGATGTGATCAGGATGTGGGCTTCCCTTTTCATTCTTCTTATGGCTTAACTCAGAGTAACTTTCACAGATGTTGCCTGCTTCCCTGGTATATGGCAGTTGGTATTGGTTCTTGCCTGGATTTTGGTGTTTTATAGAATGTGATTGCAGCTTGGCTATATGGCAGCATTTGCTGACTCTTCTTGTGTAATATATGGAGATAAAGAGTCCTCCAAAGGAGGGAGCACATAACAGCAAAACAGCACCAGCGAAGAAAAAAGAGAGAGAGAAAAAAAAAAAAAGCCAGCAAGAACAAAAAAATAGACTGATTACTGTAGTCTATAATCACAGAAAAGGGAGAAGAGGGAGAGAAGGAAAAAAAAAAATCTGTAGCCTAATTTGAGTATGACTTTAATGTCCTCTCTTCAGCTTGTTGCTTTCAAAGCTGCCTGAGAGATTTCAAGATGCCAGTGTTGGTTGTTATGCTATACCTCAGGCTTTAACTTAATTTTTGGCCTGTTTTGTTATTAAACTCTCTATCCCTCTCTACAGCCCTGTCTGGCCCTTTCCTGTATTAAAAAAGAAAATAAAAAGCAAACCAAAAAATGTCAGGGTCTGCTCTTGGGCTGAGTATCTGTGCGCATGCGTGGCAGAAGAACCCACCATTGGTAAGGGTAGGGGTGTCCATTCGCTCAGGCTCCCTCCTCTAGTCACCAGAATGGAGGTGCACAAACAGTGGGTGCACCAATGACCAGATAGCAAAAAAAAGAAAATCAGAACAAAGCAAAACTGACCAAGTGTATTGTCCACCTTTGCTCCAAGGTTCCCACAGTGTTTTTCCATGATGTTTCTGCTCACCCCGCTTGGTCTTGCCCTTTGGTTTCACCAAGATGTCGGTTCTGGGCCTCTGAACCCGGCAGATTCAAAAGTATGCGATTTCTTACTTCAGCTTCAAGTTCCACAAGCTATAAGCCTTCAAACTTTTTAAATATTCCTATCTCTGTGGCTCCATGTTTTGGAGCTCTGCCCTGAATCGGCTTTGCCTGGTATTCTGTGGTATGGCTGACGGTAAACTTCACTGCACCTCCACCCTAGCCGCCATCAAACCCTGCCTCAAACTCCTGCTCAGTTTTGATTGCAATTAGCTTGGTATACTTTTTCCATCCTTTAACTCTTAGTTTGTTTTTGTTTTTGTGTGTAAGTTGTTTCTCTTGAAGACAGTATATTGAAGAATCTTGTTTTCTTATCCATTCTACCACTCTCCATCTCTTAACTGGTACATTTAATCCATTGACATTCAGTGTAATTATTGATGATGTTGTTGTTAGGTGCCATCGAGTTGGTACCAATCCATAATGACCTTATGCACAGCAGAATGAAACACTGCCCGATCCTGGCCAACTTCACTACTGTTGCCATGCTTGAGTCCATCAATGCTGCCACTTGGCCAATCCATCTCATTGGGGGTCTTCCTCTCTTTCTCTGACCCTCTACCTTACCAAACATGATATCCTTCCCAGTGACTGCTCCCTCCTGACAATATGTCCTAAGTATGAGAGACGAGGTTTGGCCATCCTGGCCTCCAAGGAGCACTGTGGCTGCACTTCTTCCAAAACAGATCTGTTGGTTCTTTTGGCAGCCCACTGCACTTTCAATATTCTCCTCCAACACCATAA
>NW_006419071.1:0-1086 GCF_000296735.1 Chrysochloris asiatica | reverse complement strand
TATGTCAATCTCTGGTTGTTGTCTGTTCTTGTTGGTTCTCAATCCAAAGAACTCCCTTTAAGATGTTGTGAGGTGCAGGCTTAGCTTTGGCAGAATACTTTAGCTTCTGTTTATCTGGGAATGTTTTTATTACACCATCTTATTTGACTGACAGCTTTGCTGTGTAGACGATTCTTGGTGGGCAGTTTTTATTAATCTCAGGGTTTTGTATACATCTCCCCATTGTCTTCTTGCCTGCATGGTTTCTGCTGAGAAATCAGAGCTTAATCCAATTTGCTTGACTTTGTAAGTAACACTCCTCTTTTCCCTAGCTGCTTTCAGGATTCTGTCCTTGTCTTTGATTTTGGAGAGCTTGATTATGATATGTCTTGGTAATTTTCTTTTAGGGTATGTCCTTCCTAGGGTTTGTTGGGCTTCTTGAATGCTTTTCGTTTTTCAGGATATTAGGAAAAATTTCATCCAGCAGCTCTTCAACTATCTCCTCTGTGGACTTGTGTGATTCTTCCTCTTCTGGAATGCCAATAATTCTTAAGTTATTCCTCTTCATGTTGTCCCACACATATCTTAGACTTTCTTCAGATATTTTAAAATCCTTTTTTTGCTTGCTCTTCTATTTTAACAGTATTGAGAGATTTGTCTTCGAGCTCACCGATTCTGGCATCCATCTATCTCTTCAATTCTGCTCCTTTGCCCTTTCGGTGTATTGTCCATTTCTGATATTTTATTATTAGTCATCTGGACCTCTCTTTTTGCAGGATTTGAATCGTTCCTAATGCTGTATATATCATATTTGATTGCTCTTGTAGTGCTTTCTTGACTTATTTTTCTCATTCTATCTGTGGAGTGTTTAGATACATAACCATATCATTCTCCTGAATTCTTTCTCAGGCAGCTCCAAAGCCTGCCATCTTTCCAATGTAAAGTCTAGGTCTGCCTCCAGCTCATTTGTCCCAGTTACTCTGTCTTGTTTCTGGACATGTGCCGATATGGTCAGTTGTTTCTTGAACATTTTCAGTAATTGTATTATTATGCTTTCTGATTGCCTCCAGGTAGATACGATCAGGAGATGGGCTTTCCTTTTCACTC
>NW_006419070.1:2146-4733 GCF_000296735.1 Chrysochloris asiatica | reverse complement strand
CCCTGTGTTCCACTATCCTGTGTCTATTCCATACCTTGTGTTCCACTGTCCTGTTTCTATTCCATAACCTGTGTTCCACTGTCCTATGTCTAATCCATACCCTGTGTTCCACTGTCCTCTGTCTATTCCATACCTTGTGTTCCACTGTCCTGTTTGTATTCCACAACATGTGTTCCACTGTCCAGTGTCTAATCCATACCCTATATTCCACTATCTTGTGCCTATTCCATACCCTGTGTTCCACTATCCTGTGTCTATTCCCTACCCTGTGTTCCACTGTTCTGTTTCGATTCCATAGCCTGTTTTCCACGGTCCTGTGCCTATTCCATAGCCTGTTTTCCATTATCCTGTGTCTATTCCATAGCCTGTGTTCCAATGTCCTGTGTCTATTCCATACCCTGTGTTCCACTATCCTGTGCCTATTCCAAACCCTTTGTTCCACTGTTCTGTGTCTATTCCGTAGCGTGTGTTCCACTGTCCTGTGCCGATTCCATAGCCTATTTTCCATTTTCCTGTGTCTATAACATAGCCTGTGTTCCAATGTCCTGTGTCTATTCCCTACCCTGTGTTCCACTGTCCTGTTTCTATTCCATACACTGTGTTCCACAGTACTGTGTCTATTCCATACCTTGTGTTGCACTTTCCTGGTTCTATACCATACACAGTGTTGTCCACTCTACTTTGTCAATTCCATACTCTGTGTTCCACTGTCCTGTGTCTATTCCATATCGTATGTTCCACTAAACTGTGTATATTCCATACCCTGTGTTCTACTATCCGGAGTCTATTCCATACCCTGTGTTCCACTGTACTGTGTCTATTCCATACCTTGTGTTCCGCTATCCTGTGTCTATTCCATGCCTTGTGTTCTACTATCCTGTGTCTGTTCCAAAGACTGTGTTCCTGTATCCAGTGTCTATTCCATACCCTGTGTTCCACTATGCTGTGTCTACTCCATACCCTGTGGTCCACTATCCTGTGTCTGTTCTATACCCTGTGTTCCACTGTCCTGTGTCTATTCCCTACCCTGTGTTCCACTGCTTACCCTGTGTTCCACTGTCCTGTGTGTATACCATACCCTGTGTTCCACTGTCCTGTGTCTATTCCATACCCTGTGTTCCACTGTCCTGTGTGTATTCCATACCCTGTGTTCCACTGTCCTGTGTCTATTCCATACCCTGTGTTCCACTATCCTGTGCCTATTCAATACTCTGTGTTATACTGTCCTGTATCTATTCCATAGCCTATGTACCACTATCCTGTGTCTATTCCCTACCCTGTGTTCCACTGTCCTGTGTCTATTCCATACCCTGTGTTCCACTATCCTGTGCCTATTCCATACCCTGCGTTCCACTTTCCTGTGTCTATTCCCTACCCTGTGTTCCACTGTCCTGTGTCTACTCTATACACTCTGTTCCACTGTCCTGTGTCTACTCCACAACCTGTGTTCCATTGTCCTGTGTGTATTCCATAAGCTGTGTTCCTCTGTCCTGTGTCTATTCCCTACAATGTGTTCCACTGTCCTGTGTCTTTTCCATACCCTGTGTTACACTGTCCTGTGTCTATTCCATACTCAGGTTACACTATCCTGTGTCTACTCCATACCCTGTGTTCCACGGTTCTGTGTCTATTCCAGACTCTGTGTTCCACTATCCTGTGTCTACTACATATCCTGTGTTCCACTAACCTGTGTCTATACCATTAACTGTGTTCCACTATCCTGTGTCTCTTCCATACACTGTATTCCACTGTCCTGTGTCTATTCCCTACCCTGTATTCCACGATCCTGCATGTATTCCATACCCTGTGTTCCATTATCCTGTGCCTATTCCATTCCCTGTGTTCAACTATCCTGTGTGTACTCCATTCCCTCTGTTCCAGTATCCTATGCCTATTCCATACCCTGTGTTCCTCTATCCTGTGCCTATTCCATACCCTGTGTTCCACTATCCTGTGTGTATTCCATACCCTGTGTTCCACTGTCCTGTGTGTATTCCATACCCTGTGTTCCACTGTCCTGTGTGTATTCCATAACCTGTGTTCCACTGTCCTGTGTCTATTCCATACGCTGAGTTCCACTGTCCTGTGTCTATTCCCTACCCTGTGTTCCACTGCCCTGTGTCTGCTCCATACCCTGTGTTCCACTATCCTGTGTCTACTCAATGTCCTGTGTTCCAGTATCCTGTATCTGTTCAATAGACTGTGTTCCCGTATCCAGTGTGTATTCCATACCCTGTGTTCCACTATCCTGTGTCTGTTCCATAGCCTGTGTTCCACTATCCTGTGTCTATTCCATACCCTGTGTTCCACTATGCTGTGTCTGTTTTATACCCTGTGTTCCACTGTCCTGTGTCTATTCCATACCCTGTGTTCCACTATCCTGTGCCTATTTCAGTACTCTGTGTTCCACTGTCCTGTGTCTATTCCATAACCTGTGTTCCATTGTCCTGTGTCTCTTCCATACCCTGTTTTTCAATGTTCTGTGTCTATTCCATACCGTGTGTTCCACTTTCCTGTGTCTATTCCATAGCCTGTGTTCCACTGTCCTGTGTCTATTCCATACACTTTGTTCCACTGTCCTGTGTCT
>NW_006419070.1:0-2046 GCF_000296735.1 Chrysochloris asiatica | reverse complement strand
ATACCCTGTGTTCCACTGTCCTGTTTCTATTCCATACACTGTGTTCTACTATCCTGTGTCTATTCCATATCCTGTTTTCCACTATCCTGTGCCTATTCCATAGCCTGTGTTCCACTGTCCTGTGTCTATTCCCTATACTTGTTCCAATATCTTGTGTCGATTCCATAGCCTGTGTTCCACTGTCCTGTGTCTATTCCATACCCTGTCTTCCACTGTCCTGTGTCTACTTCATAACGTGTGTTACACTATCCTGTGTCTATTCCATACCTTGTGTTCCACTATTCTGTCTCTACTGCATAGCCTGTGTTTCCCTATCCTGGGTCTACTCCATAGACTGTGTTCCACTGTCCTATGTCTATTCCATACCCTGTGTTCCAATGTCCTGTGTCTATTCCCTACCCTGTGTTCCACTGTCCTGTGTCTAATCCATACCCTGTGTTCCACTGTCCTTTGTCTATTCCATAGTCTGTGTTCCACTATTCTGTGCCTATTCCTTTCCTTGTGTTCCACTATCCTGTGCCTTTTCCCTATCCTGTGTTCCAGTATCCTGTGTCTATTCCATAGCCTGTGTTCTACTGTCTTGTGTCTATTCCATACCCTGTGTTCCAATACCCTGTGTCTATTCCATAGCCTGTGTTCCACTCTCCTGTGTCTATTCCATAGCCTGTGTTCCACTATCCTGTACCTATTCCATACCCTGTGGTCCCCTGTCCTGTTTCTATTCCATACACTGTGTTCCACAGTACTGTGTCTATTTCATACCCTGTGTTCCACTGTCCTGTGTCTATTCCATACCCTGGGTTCCGCTATCCTGTGACTATTCCATACCCTGTGTTCCACTGTCCTGTTTCTATTCCATACAATGTGTTCCAATGTCCTGTGTCTATTCCATAGCCTGTGTTCCACTATACTGTGTCTATTCCATACACTGTGTTCCCCTTTCCTCTGTCTACTCCATAGCCTGTGTTCCACTGTCCTGTGTCTATTCCCTACCCTGTGTTCCACTATCATGTGTCTATTCCATAGCCTGTGTTCCACTGTCCTGGTTCTATTCCATACCCTGTGTTCCACTGTCCTGTGCCTATTTTATACCCTGTGTTCCACTGTCCTGTGTCTATTCTATAGCCTGTGTTCCACTATCCTGTGTCTATTCCATAGCCTGTGTTCCACTGTCCTGTGTCCATTCCATAGTCTTTGTTCCACTATTATGTGCCTATTCCATTCCCTGTGTTCAAATATCCTGAGTCTATTCCCTATCCTGTGTCTATTCCCTATCCTATGTTCCAATATCCTGTGTCTATTCAATAGCCTGTGTTCCACTGTCCTGCGCCTATTCCATAGCCTGTGTTCCACCGTCCTGTGCCTATACATTACCCTGTGTTCCACTATCCTATGTCTATTCTATACCATGTGTTCCACTATCCTGTTTCTGTTCTATACTCTGTGTTCCACTGTCCTGTTTCTATTCCATACAATGTGATCCACTATATTGTGTCTATTCTATACCTTGTGTTCCACTGTCCTATTTCTATTCCATACACTGTGTCCTGCTATCCTGAGTCTATTCCATACCCTGTTTTCCACTATCCTGTGCCTATTCCATAGCCTGTGTTCCACTGTCCTGTGTCTATTCCCTATCCTGTGTTCCACTCTCCTGTGTCTAGTCCATACCCTGTGTTCCACTATCCTGTGTGTATTCCATACCGTGTGTTCTACTATCCTGTGTGTATTCCATACCCTGTGTTCACTGCCCTGTATCTATTCCCTACACTGTGTCCTCTATCGTATGTCTATTTCATACCCTTTGTTCCATTATCCTGTGTCTATTCCATAGCCTGTGTTCCACTGTCCTGTGTCTACTCCATACCCTGTGTTCCTCTATCCTGTGTCTATTCCCTACCCTGTGTTCCACTGTACTGTGTCTATTCCATACCCTGTGTTCCACTGTACTGTGTCTATTCCATACCCTGTGATCCACTATCCTGTGTCTATTCCATAGGCTGTGTTCCACTGTACTGTGTCTGTTCCATGCACTGTGTTCCACTA
>NW_006419069.1:2658-3820 GCF_000296735.1 Chrysochloris asiatica | reverse complement strand
TCTCCACTCTAGTTCTCTGTGGCTTTGTCACTGACTCTGGGCACAAGAGTTCCCAGGTCTTGCCACACTGCTGGCCAACAAGGTATTCACCTGGGTTCACAGGAGTCTATTGAATATTGTAAGGCTTAGCTCACAGCTTCATTGCCGTTTTTCCCCTCACTTCCCCTTATCGGTGACAAACGTGGTCACCAATCAGAGCATGTAATTCCCATTGAGTCTTAGTCTTGGAAGGGAGTTTGCCCTGAGGAGACCTGACCACTTGCCTTGATGTCTCCTGGGCGAGCAACTTTCTTGTTCTAGTAGTAATCAATATGACTGCCTTTATTGTTTTGTATTTTTCCTGTTGATCTTTCTTCCAAGAAGTATTTTCTGTTCTTCTAGCCGCTCCAGGCTGGTCTGTTTGTCCTTTCAAGTAGAAATTTCCCACCTCTGAAGATTCTTGATGCTGTCCAGGTTTCCACCTATGGTCTTATATAATGCAGCGGCTCTGCAGGAAGCCTCCTTCGCTGGATACACTGTAGCCACATTTTAGGTATTCCAATCAGTTATAGGCATAAGACGAACTTACAAGCTTTCTATGGTGATATTTCTGGCTATTCCTTTCTCTTCCTCTCAAGTGTCTATTTTATGATGGTATGCCAGGGAAATCAAGATTCAAAACACAGCCAATCACATTAACATTATTTTCCCCCTTTTCCCCACTCCAACCATGTCTCAATCCCTGTATTCCAGAGCCCTGTTGTTCCAAGGTTGTGCATACATCATTATTTACCTCTGTCCCACTTAGCCCTTGAAAACCTGCCTAATTGTTTTCCCTTCCACTTTGTTCTTCCTCCTTCTTGTGTGCCCCCGTCCCTAGCACCCAAACTATCCTGTGTCTATTCCCTACCCTGTGCTCCACCTTCCCCGCCCTCCCTTCATCCTTCCCCCGCCACATGCCAATAACCAGCAAAGAATTCCTCCCCTCCCCCACTTTGGTATGGGTTATTTTTCTTAGACTTTTCTTAAGACTGGTATGGTCCTAAGCAGTATTTCTCCTTTTGTGACTGACTAATTTCACTCAACATAATGTCCTAAATGTTCATCCATGTTATGCGGTGGCTTGCAGCTTCTTTGTTATTCTTCAAGGTAGCATAATATTACATTGTGTGTATGTACTACA
>NW_006419069.1:0-554 GCF_000296735.1 Chrysochloris asiatica | reverse complement strand
TCTTATTTATATGGTGGATAACGTTGATCTTTTTTCTAATGTTGAACCATCCTTGCATCCCTGATATGAATCCCACTTGATCATGATGTATTATCATTTTGATGTGCTGCTGGCTTCTGTTGGATAAGATTTTGTTGAGAATATTTGCATTTGTTTTCATGAGAGATATTGGGCTATAATTTTCTTTCTTAGTGATGTCCTTCCCTGGTTTTGGTATGAGGGTTATGCTTGCTTCTCAGAAAATGTATTAGGAAGTTTTCCATCCTCCTCTATACTCTGGAATAATTTGAGTAAAATTGGTTACAGCTCTTCCCTGAATGTTTGGTGGCACTCACCAGAGAAGCCATCTTGGCGTGTACTTCTTTTGGTTGTAAGTTTTTCAATTTCTTCTTTTGTGATGGGTCTGTTCAGGTTTTCTACTTCACTGTGTGTAAGTTTAGGTAGATCATGTTTTCTAAAAATGTATCCATCTCCTCTAAGTTTTCAAATTTGTTGGAGTACAACTTTTCATAGTATTCTATTATTAACCTTTTGATTTCCTTTGGTTCCATTGT
>NW_006419068.1:2644-3407 GCF_000296735.1 Chrysochloris asiatica | reverse complement strand
TTTGTTCTTCTGGCAGTCCTTGGTACTTGTAGTATTCTTCACCAACACCACAGTGCAAATGCATGATGAGGGTGTAGTGGTTTTAATTTGCATTTTCCTGATGACTAACAGAATCAATCTGACAGGAATTAGCAACCATTACAACTAACACATTATAGTTAAATGCATTTTCATATGTTTATTGCCATTGGATCTGTGAAGTTTGCATTCATGTGTTCCTCTACCCCCACCCACATCCATTTTTGATGTGGGGCTGTGTATCTTATTTCTGTAGAAGCTTTTTATATATTCTGGATTTGAGTTTATATTTTTATATATATGGTGGTGGTGGTGGTTATGTGCCGTGGAGTCGGAACTGACTCATAGCGACCCTGTACAGGGTTTCTGAGGCTGTATATCTTTACGGGAGCAGAGCGCCTCATCTTTCGCCCGCGGAACAGCTGGTAGTTTCAAACTGCTGACCTTGTGGTTCACAGCCCGATTCGTAACCACAGCGCTACCAGAGCTCCTTTATATATATGGACCGTGAAAATTTCTCCCTGATCTCTGTAACATCCCACTATACTCGTTTTTGTTAAGTACCATCAAGTTGGTCTTAACTTCTGTATAGGGTTCCTGAGGAATAGCAGGGGAGTTTGAACCACACTGACCTTGTGGTTAGCTGCCCAGTGCATATCCCATAGCATCATACCAAGACTCCACTATACTCAAATAGTTGGGGAAACTGAGACTCACAGAAGGAAAGTGGCTAGCCTAAAACAAG
>NW_006419068.1:0-1190 GCF_000296735.1 Chrysochloris asiatica | reverse complement strand
GTCTGTCTTAACCCATCCTCTCACCCACAGTTTACCACCATCATCCTTGTCCCGCCCAGCATGTACACACACACACATACACTGTTTCTCTAGTAGTGCAAACCACAAATCACTTTGCATTGGAGTTGGCAGTACATTTGCATTAGAGTTTTCTCTGCTATGTGAGAGCTCCTAAGGGTCTAAGAGGCTGTTGGAGCCCTTTATATCTATCCTAGACTGACCCAGAATCTAGCATGATATTGTCAGCCAAGCAATTAATCTGCTTGAATGACAGAGGTCTGGAGTACCCAGAAACCATTGCATCAAAAGATCAAGGCTTCTCCCTGGTCTTGAACAAGTCAGGAATTGAGTATACTGCAGGGAGTGGCAAAAGCACTCCAGGTGGGATGCATTCCAGGTGAAGGAAAGGGTTGAGGCAGTGATGGCACATTTCTACCTTCCAAGAAGTCTACATATTTTTCTTACTGCTACCATAACAAATCGGGAGTCCTGGTGTGGCCCTGCGAGTTAATGCACTGGAATGCAAGGTCGGTGTGAACTTCAAGATCGGTGGTTCAAGCTCACCAGCTGTTCCTTGGAAACCCTATACAGGGTTGCTATGGGTCAGAACTGACTCAACAGCACAACAACAACAGCACCATAACAAATTTTAGTCCTGGTGTAGTATTGTAGGATAAACACTGGACTGCTAACCACAAGGTAAGCAATTCAATCTTGACAGCTAGCTGTTCCTTGGAAATCCTATACAGACTCGCTAAGAGTTGGAACTGACTCGATGCACTTAACAACAACACCATAACAAAATATCACATACTCACTCAGTGGCTTAACACAACAAAAGCTTATTCTCTTATAGGTCAGAGACTAAAAGGCTTCAGCAGAGCTTCTGAAAGGTCTAAAGGAGAATCCATTTCCTTACCTTTCCAGCTTCTAAAGGTTACTGCATTCATTAGCTTCTGGAATTCTTTCAAGCTAATAATCATATTACTGCATCTTGAGCTTTCATCATCACATCTTCACTGATCTTTGCCTCCCTCAAAGATCCTGATAATTACATTGGACTGACTCATCAGTTTAGCAAGGATAATCTAGCCACATCAATATTCTTAATTTAATCACATCTAAAAAGTCCATTTTACCACATAAAATAGCATATTCACAGGTTTAGAGGACTGGGGTGTAGATATCTG
>NW_006419067.1:2437-3236 GCF_000296735.1 Chrysochloris asiatica | reverse complement strand
CAGAGAGCTACCTACATGACAGATCAGTCCAACATATCCATGAATACAGAGCTACCTACAAGGCAGAGTGGTGCAACGTTTCCATATACAGAGTTGTAGCTACATGGCAGATGAGTCCAACATGTCCATATACAGAGAGCTAGTTACATGGCAGAGTAGTGCAACATTTCCATATACCGAGGTCTATCTACATGGCAGAAAAGTCCAACATGTGCATATACGGAGAGCTAGGTACATGACAGAGTAGTGCAACATTTCCATATATAGAGATGTAGCTACATTGCAGATGAGTCCAACATGTCCATATATTGAGTGCTAGCTACATGGCAGAGCAGTCCAACATGTCCATATACAGAGAACTAACTACATGGCAGATGAGTCCAACATGGCCATATACTAAGAACTAGGTACATGGCAGACAAGTCAAATATGTTCATATACAGAGAACTACCTACATGACAGATCATTCCAACATATCCTTGTACAGAGAGATAGCTACATGACAGATGAGTCCAAAATGTCCATATACAGAGCACTAGCTACATGGCAGAGTAGTGTAACATTGCCATAAAAAGTGTTCTAGCTACATGACAGATGAGTCTAACGTGTGTATATTTAGAGGGCAAGCTACAAGGCAGATGATTCCAACATGTCCATATAATGAGAACAAGCTTCATGGCAGACAATTCAACTATGTTCATATACAGAGAGCTACCAACATGGCAGATCAGTCTTACATATCCATGCACAGAGAACTAGCTACATGGCACACGAGTCCAAAATGTCCATATTCAGAGAG
>NW_006419067.1:0-477 GCF_000296735.1 Chrysochloris asiatica | reverse complement strand
CCATTGTGTCCATATACTGAGAGTTAGCTACATGGCAGATAACTCCAACATGTATATATATTTAAGAGTTGCTACAAGGATGATGAGTCCTGCATATTCATACAGAGACAGCTGGCTACATGACTGATGAGTCCAACATGTCCATATACTGAGAGCTAGCTACATGGCAGAGTAGTGCAACATATCCATATACAGAGTTCTAGCTACATGGCAGGTGAGTCCAACATGTTCATATAGAGAGAGCTACCTACATGGCAGAGAAGTGCAACATTTGCATATACAGAGTTCTAGCTACATGTCAGATGAATCCAACATGACAATATATACAGAGCTAGCTACATTTCAGAGTAGTACAACATTTCCATATACAGAGTTCTAGCTACAAGGCAGATGAGTCCAAAGTGTGCATCTCCTGAGAGCTAGCTATATCTCAGAGTACTCCAACATGTCCATATACAGAGTACTAGCTACATGGCA
>NW_006419066.1:1580-3219 GCF_000296735.1 Chrysochloris asiatica | reverse complement strand
GCTTGAACCTCTGGAAGTTCTCTGTCAATGTATGATTGTAGCCGTTTCTGTATTACCTTTAGCAAAACTTTACTCGCTTGAGTTATCAAAGAGTTGATCCCAACCCATAGCGACCCTGTATAGGGTTTCAGAGGAGCAGCTGGTGAGCTTGAACTTTGCAGTTCAAATGGCTTTGCAGTCTGGCATATTAATTCACAGTGCCACACCAGGACTCCTAGATGATGTTAGATGGATGTTATTTGTTAGATGGATGTTAGAATACCAGAAAGGTGATTAGTTGTGCTTCAGTGACTATGCAAAGGCATTTGACTGTGTGAATCATAACAAACTATGGATAAGATTGTGAAGAATGAGTATTCCAGAACACTTAATTGTGCTCATGAAGAACCAACCCAAAAACCAAGAGACCAAGAAACAGTTTGTTGAAAGAAGCAAGGGGATACTTAATGGTTTAAAGTGAGGAAAGATATGTGTCAGGGTTGTATCCTTTCTTCATATTTATTCTAGCTGTTGTTGTTGCTGTTAAGTGCTGTCAATTCAGTTCTGATTCATAATGACCCTGTGTAGGGTTTCCTGGGAGTGACTGGTGAGTTTGAATTGCCACCCTTGTGGTTCAAACTGACCTTGAGACTGAATGCTTATTCTATGGTGCCACACCAGGACTCCATTCAATGTGTAGGGTGAACAATGAATCCAAGAAGTTGTATTACATGGCATTAGAGGAATATTCATTAATAGCTGGAACAATGAAGATGACAAAACCTTGCTTTCTTGAAGCACAGAAGGACCTGAAATACTTATTGATGAAGATAAAAAACTACAGCCTTCAGTATGGATTGTGCCTCAATGTAAAGCCAACAAAAATCCTCATAACTGGATCAATAAATAACATCATGACAAATGAAAAAAAAGATTGAAGCTGTCAAAGACTTAATTTTGCTTGGTTCCACAATCAACATTCATGGAACCAGCAGTCAAGAAATCAAAGGACATATTGCATTAGACAAATCTACTGCAAATGACCTCTTTAAAGTGTTAAATAGCAAAAATGTCAGTTTGATGACTAAGGGATGCCTGCCTCAAGCCATGCAATTTCAGTTGTCTACTGTGCATGTGAAAGTTAGACAGTGACTAAGGAAGGCTGTAGAAGAGTTGGTACATTTGAATTATGGTTATGGTGAATTATGGCGAAGAATATTTAAAGTGTCAAGGACTACCAGAAGAACAAACAAATCTATCTTGGAAGAGGTACAGCCAGAGTACACTTTAGAAGTTAGGATGATAAGACTTCATCTTTTGTTCTTTGGACATGCTGTCAGGAGAGATCTGGAGAAGGACATCATGCTTGATAAAGTGGAGGATCAATGAAAATGAGGAAAACCACCAAGAAGATGGATTGACACAGTGGCAGCAACAATCTGCTCAAACATAACAACAATTGTGAAGCTTGTGATGAACTTGCAATGTTTATTCTGTCATGCACAGGGTTGCTATGAATCAAAACTGACTTGATGGCACCTAACATGAATGAGGACCAAAGATCAGAAGAATTGTGTGATGACAATATGTACATCCTACAGGAAGAAAGCAAAAGGTCATTAAGAAGACAAGAAAGAAGGAAAAGACCAAATTGGATGCC
>NW_006419066.1:0-540 GCF_000296735.1 Chrysochloris asiatica | reverse complement strand
TAAGACATACTAAAAATTAAAAACTTATGTTTATCAAAAGATTTAATCAAAAGAGTAAAAATGGAGCCCACAAAATAGGAAAAATCTTTTGCAATGACATATCAAAGGACTAATTTCTAAAATCTATAGGAAACTACAACAACTTTAGAAGAAAAAAAATAACCCAATTTAAACATGGGTACAGTGCATGAACAGACATTTCACCAAGGAAGAGATTTGAGGCGCTAACACACATATAAAGAAATGTTCACAATCATTAGCATTGGTGGTGGTGTGGTTATGTGCTGTGGAGTTGGTTCCAACTCATATTGACCCTGTATAGGGTTTCCAAAGCTATAAATCGTTACAGGAGCAAAAACTCTCATCTTTTTCCCATAAAATGGCTGACAGTTTTGAACTGCTGACCATGAGCCTAGCAGCCCAACTCGCAACCACTATGCTACCAGAGCTCCTTTCATTAGCCATTGGTGGTATTGGTTATGTGCCATGGAGTCGGTTCCAACTCATATTGACCCTGTATAGGCTTCTGAGGCTGTAAAT
>NW_006419065.1:2990-3538 GCF_000296735.1 Chrysochloris asiatica | reverse complement strand
TTAAAGATAAAATGGTGAATGAAAAGCAAAGCTCTCTAGTGCCATTTCACAATTCTTATATTCAACCATTTAAAGTTTACCAGCTCCATACTAGCTACACAGGTTCCTGAACTTTGCCCTGACTGTGTCCTGTGTTGGAACTCAAAATCTTGAAGATGTAGTTATTTTCTGGACTAAGACAAGGTCCCTTGGTGGACTAAGCCTCCCTGCTGTCTCAGGAAGTTTGTGTTCAGCTCCCCCTGCAGTCACAAGCACTGTGTCTCTCACAGCACAGAAGTACTCAGCTGAGTCATCCCAGTGAGCAGAGCGTTTCCTCAGGTTGAAGGAAGATTCACTTTTTTTAAATTCAGCCTCAAAATCTTTGCTGCCTTTAACCAGGGTGTTCCCTGAAAAGTACTTGAGGAGAAGCTGAAGACCTTCGTTGGGGTGCTTGACATACCAGAAGAGATAAGGAGTTCCACGAATGGAATAGTTGCACTTCAACTCCAGTGACAATCCTTCGGTGACAGAGACTTGGACATCAGGCTGGGTCACTGACTGTGCTCTGG
>NW_006419065.1:0-519 GCF_000296735.1 Chrysochloris asiatica | reverse complement strand
GTGGGATGACATCAAGAACATCATACATGAAGAAAGCAAAAGTCATTAAGAAGACAAAAAAGAAGGAAAAGATCAAAATGGATATCAGAAGAGACGCTGAAACTTGCTCTCCAGCATAGAGATCCTAAAGCAAATGGAAGAAATGAGGAGGTACAAGAGTTGAACAGAAAATTTCCAAGGTCAGCTTGAGAAGGTAAAATCAAATATTACAACAAAATGTGCAAAGATCTAGAGTCAGAAAACCAATAGGGAAGAACGCGCTTAGCATTTCTCAAGATGTGGGAACTGTAGAAAAACTTGAGGCCTCTACTTTCGTTATTGAAGGATTCTCTGGGCAAATTATAGAATGATGCAGAAAGTATCAAAAGAAGATGGAAGCTGACCACCGGGGGTCAGGTTTGCAGGGTATACCCTTTGGTTGATTGATGATGCATGGAGGGGATTGCAACCATGATGATTAAGTTATATACAATAGGATGAATGTAAAGCTAATGTTCTCCCGTGTACACTATCACATAA
>NW_006419064.1:4351-5634 GCF_000296735.1 Chrysochloris asiatica | reverse complement strand
AGCCCTATCAAGTAACTAACTGCACCACAAGATGTTTCAGAAATAGAATGTATTTTCATTAAATTGATTTCTCTTTTACTTATTGAAATTATATATTGAATTTTAAAATGCCTTTTCATCTGTGTATATAATCACACTATTTTCCACACTCCTGAGAAAACTTCCTTTCAGTAGTTTGGCTGCTTTGATAGTTTTACTAATATTGAATCATCTTTGCTTTTCTAGAATAAGTACATCTTCATCACAATATATTATTCTTTTCCTAAGAAAATTGCTAATATTTTGTTTATGTTTTTGCATCAATATTAGTATGTGATATTGGTCCTTAGTTTTCTATTTTATATTCCAGTCAAACATTTTAGTATTAATATTATGCTCAATTTATAAAATACATTTGGAAAGTTTTCTGGTTTTGAAATACTGTGGAAGAATTTAAATATTAGAGATAATTGCTGTATTTTACACAAATATTTTAAACAATTTACACTTGTTTGCCAACAGTTTCCTCCTATGAATGCTCTGATAAGACAATTTTCTTTTACATGTTGCTATAAAAAAGAAAGCGAATAGTACATTTACAAAATTCCTTCTAGGTGGAAGGAGCTCTTGGCAAAGAAGCCTAGAAGGTATTTTATTTACATAAAAAATATGATATTCCTAAAACTTTAGATAGCTTTTTCTTGTGAAACCATCTGTATCTAATATATTTTAACGGTTATATATTTAAAAGCTTTATTTCTTCTGGTATTGACTGATTTGGGATTAATCTTTCATCTGTGGTCAGTTTTCCTAATTTATATTTTACTAGACAAAAATTCTCTTTTCTTCAGATTTTTAACATTTTTTTATCTTTCTTTAAAGTAGTCTGACTAGTGGGGACAGGTACTATCTCTGACCCTGTGATATCAAATACTATTATTGTTAATACTTCCATGTTTTTTGATCCTCAACTTCAGGATATTTCACCACATGCATGCATTAATCAGTGTTTGCTACATACTATCTTCTCCTTTGCTGATCTGACACTTGGGTTCTTTCTCAGTGTAGTTCATATTTCACAAGTACTCTGCTATATGAATTCTAGGCTGCAATGCTTTGCTTGAATTTCCTATCCCTGCTCCATGGTCTGGAAACACTTCTAAATCAGGAGGCTAGTATGTAAGTAAATTGGGACACTAGTAAGCCTCACATAATTATTTAATTCTCATTGATCACTGTCCTTCAGTGTCTGAAATCCAGTGCCTTGAAAACTATCTTTTCATTTATTTTGTCTTGTTTAATTT
>NW_006419064.1:1780-2286 GCF_000296735.1 Chrysochloris asiatica | reverse complement strand
TTGATAATATGTCATTTCTGGAGCCTTGTGTCTTGCCAATGCCTGCAGTGTAGCTGGGACTTCTTCCTTCATTACCATCAGTTCTTGATCATATGCTGCCTCTTCAAATGGCTGAACACTAACCATTTCTTTTTATTACAATGACCCTATGTATTCCTTCCATCTTCTTTTGATGCTTTCTGCATTATTCAATTTTTTGCCCATAGAATCCTTCAATAATTTAATCTGAGGCTCATTTTTTTTCTTCAGTTCTTTCAGCTTGAGAAATGCTGAGCATGTTCTTCCCTTTTGACTTTCTATCTCCAGGTCTTTGCATATTCCATTATAATATTTAACTTTGTCTTCTGAACATCTTTGAACATTTTTGTTCAGCTCTTTTACTTTCAGAATTTTTCCATTTGCTTTAGCTTTTCTCTACTCAAAAGCAAGTTTCAAGCTCTTTTGATATCCATTTTCATCTTGTATTTCTTTTCTGTCTTTTAAGTGAGTGACCTTCTTGCTTTCTT
>NW_006419064.1:0-1680 GCF_000296735.1 Chrysochloris asiatica | reverse complement strand
CCCAGCAGCTGCTCTGTAGAAGAAAGGTAAAACTGCCTGTCCCTCTAAAGATGTACAGCCTCAGAAACCATATGCAGAGTTACTGTGAGTTTAAATTAACACCAGGACACTGGTGTTTTGTTTTGTTTTTTTTTATTTTTGTTTTGATTTATCTATTTCTCTGATTTGGATATACTAACAATGTTGTGACCATGAAAATGCATAGTTGAAAGTTGTCTTTCCTTTTTTTTTCTTGTTATTTCCTTCTACCATTTAAAATTTTCATATCTATTCCATAAATATCTGGTTTTTAATGCTCTTGCATTAATTTCAGTCATATCTACTATTTTGGGTAGTTTCAAATACATATACATTTGTTTTCTCTAAGCTCTATCACTAATGAATTATCTCTTTGTATTGTCACATCTCAAAGTCCCTGGATGATGAATATAGCTTATGTCCAGCCTTGGTGGGGTGCTATAGGACTGCTAACCACAGGCTGGTGGTTCCAAGCCACCAGCCACTCCTTGAAAATCCTATACAGGGTTGTTATGGGTTCGAACAGACTTAACAACAACTAATCTAAGGTTGGCATTTCCAACCTGTTCAGTGGCGGTACAATGGAGGAAAGATCCAACAATCCACTTCTGTACAGATAACAGTCCAGAAAGCCAGATGGAACAGTTCTGGTCTGTAAGACAAGGTCATCATGAGTTGGAATTGACACAATGGCAATGGGTTTGGATTTTTCTCGAGTTGTTTTTTCACATCATGACTGTTGTGGTTGTTGTTGTTAAGTGTCATCAGGTTGGTTCCGACTTGGAGCAACTCTGTATAGGATTTCCAAGGAGCTGCTGGTAAATTTGAATGACCGACCTTGCAGTTCAAACTGACTTTGTGGTCCATTGCATTATCCTGCAATGCCACAAGATGCTATCAAATTACTTCCGACTCATAGTAATGCTATGTACAACAAAAGGAAGCACTGACCGGTCCTGTGCCAAACTCAAAATTGTTGCTACATTTGAGCCTGCTGTTGCTGTCCATTGTGTCAATCCATCTCCTTGGTGATCTTCCTAGTTTTCACTAACCATTCACTTTACTAAGGATGATGTCTTTCTCCAGGGTCTCCTTGATAATATGTCATTTCTGGAGCCTTGTGTCTTGCCAATGCCTGCAGTGTAGCTGGGACTTCTTCCTTCATTACCATCAGTTCTTGATCATATGTTGTCTCTTCAAATGGCTGAACACTAACCATTTCTTTTTATTACAATGACCCTATGTATTCCTTCCATCTTCTTTTGATGCTTTCTGCATTATTCAATGTTTTGCCCACAGAATCCTTCAATAATTTAATCTGAGGCTCATTTTTTTTCTTCAGTTTTTTCAGTTTGAGAAATGCTGAGCATGTTCTTCCATTTTGACTTTCTATCTCCAGGTCTTTGCATATTCCATTATAATATTTAACTTTGTCTTCTGAACATCTTTGAACGTTTTTGTTCAGCTCTTTTACTTTCAGAATTTTTCCATTTGCTTTAGCTTGTCTCTACTCAAAAGCAAGTTTCAAGCTCTTTTGATATCCATTTTCATCTTGTATTTCTTTTCTGTCTTTTAAGTGAGTGACCTTCTTGCTTTCTTCCTGGATTGATTATGTTCTTGATGTCATTTCACGAATCTTCTCATCTTTGGTCGTTAGTGCCT
>NW_006419063.1:2399-3477 GCF_000296735.1 Chrysochloris asiatica | reverse complement strand
GAAAGATTTACACCCTCGAAAACCCTGTACAGGGTCGCTATGGGTCAGAACTGACTCGACGGCACTTAACAACAACAACAATAATATATCTATATAGTTCAATTAATAAATTTGTGTTCATCATATGCAACCATCGCTGTTTTTTGTTCTCAGATAGCAATAATAGTTCAAAATAAATGGTTAAAATTAATGGTCTACATTAAAAACATTTCCTTATTTTTATAATAATACCTCTTCATAATTTTGCTTAAGATTCTATAATTTCAGAATTTAAATCAATTTTTTAACAGAAAATGCATAAAATGACAGAAGAGTGTTGTATATGTTTTGTTGAAATTTTATTAATATTCATCAAATAATATGCTGCTCCCATAAAGATGTGTAGTATCAGAAACCCTATATACAGTATCTATGAGTTAGAACCGACTCCATGGCACATAACCACCACCACCCACCAATATTAATGTGATATATTAATAAACCTAGATAGATCACCAACTCTAAGACTCATCTATAGATCTTCATATTCCTTTTGAAGCCTCTGTTTGTATCTCCTTCAGAATATTCTCTCTCAGATAGAATCACTGCTTAGGATTTTGTATTAAGCATACCCGTGACTGAACTCACAATATTATAATATAGCCATCAAGTTAAATGATATTGCTATTCTAAGAGATTTTATAGTTTTATATGTCTATTCATAGTATATGTGTTCTTGTAGGACTTACTTTTATTTTAAAATATGTTTTCTTAGTTACTGATATAGTTATAGATAGCTCTCTACCACTCATCTGTCAGTTGGTGAAATAGTGGTATCTTGTGAGTTGCTGTGATTCTTGAAGCTATATCACAGGTATTTAAAATACCTGTATAGCTATGGACAACATTGTGAAGTATGTGTATTCTGGAACACTTAGTTGTGCCCATGAGAAATATGTACCTGGACCAAGAGGCAGTTGTTCGAACAGAACATGGGAACATTGAATGGTTTAAAATTAGGAAAGGTGTGTGAAAAGGTTGTATTCTTTCACCAGACATATTCAACCTGTATGCTGAGCAAATAATCCGAGAAGCTGGG
>NW_006419063.1:0-769 GCF_000296735.1 Chrysochloris asiatica | reverse complement strand
ATGGCTTTGGTTATAGAAATAATATGGGAGATCACATGATACAATTCTGTAAAAAATCAATGATGTGTTTATTTCAGAAACCTTTTTAAACAGCATGAGACATGACTATACACATGGACCCACCAGATGGAATATACAGAAATCACACTGACTACAGTTGTGGAAAGAGATAGTGAAAAGGTTCCATATCATCATTCAAACCAAGGTCAGGAGCAGACTGTGGAACAGAATTGCTCATATGCAAAGTTTGACTGAAGCTGAAGAAAATGGAAATGAATCTATGAGAGCCAAAATATGACCTTGAATGTATCCCACTTTTATTTAGAGATCACCTGAAGAACAGATTTGATGCATTAGACACTAAAATCCGAAGACCAGAAGAGTTGTGGGATGATATCAAGACCATCATACAGGAAAAAAGCAAAAAGTCATCAAGATTAAAAGAAAAAAGGAAAAGATCAAAATGGATATCAGAAGAGACTCTGAAACTTGCTCTCTGACATAGTGAAGCTAAAGCAAATTGAAGAATGAGGAGTTACAAGAGCTGAACATAAAATTTCAAAGGTCAGCTCAGGAACACAAAGTCAAATATTATAACGAAATATACAAAGATCTGGAGTTAGTAAACCAAATGAGATGAACACATTCAGCATTTCTCAAATTGGGGGAACTTTGTTGTTGTTGTTGTTGTTGTTAAGTGCCGTCGAGTCAGTTCCGACCCATAGTGACCCTGTACAGGGTTTCCGAGGGTGTAAATCCTTACGGGAGT
>NW_006419062.1:2207-3316 GCF_000296735.1 Chrysochloris asiatica | reverse complement strand
CACCAACCTTGCAGTTCAAATGGCTTTGCAGTCTGGTGCATTAACCCACAGCGCCATGCCAGGAGTTAGTCTATAGCACTCCTTTTTTTTTTTGTCTTACTTAAAAAAATTCATGCTTGGATATCAGTTTACCTAGCCTTACAATATAAATCTGGCAGTGTTTTGGCATATTCTTTTTTAATATCCAATAATTGTAATTGTTTGAAATAGCAGAAGTAGAAACCCCCTTATAAACTCAATAGAAACTGTATTGGCATTTGTGTGTGTGTGGTAGATTTTTGACAACTTTCTAGTTTAAAAATATCTATAGTTATTTATAGTTCTTTCAGGAGCCCTGGTGGCACTCTGAGTTAGGTTTGAACCGCTAACGGAAAGGTTACTGGTACACACTTAGCAGCTGTTCTGCAGGAGGAAAATTCTCCTGTAAACATTTTTAATTTCAGAAACCTTACAGAGGGTCACTGTGAGTCAGATGGCAGTGGGTTTGATTTTTGGGGGGGTTATATATAATTATCCAGTGGCACTGCAGGATAATACACTGGATTGCAAGGTCAGTTAGAACCACAAGGTCAGTGGTTCAAACCCACCAGCTTCTCCTTGAAAACCCAATCTATACAAGGTTGCTATGACTTGAAGGCACTTAACAACTACAACAACTAATTTATTCTGATTTCCATCACTTTTTTAACCAATTTTTTGTAACTTTTACTTTCCTAAAAAGTAGTGAGGAAAAGTTAACATGCAGTATCTATAATGTATGGCTATAAATCAGTACGATGAATAAGCAGCTTAAAAATAAGCAAATGCCAAGTTTGCATAATCAATAGAAGAAAAATTCAAATGGCCTTTAGTGTATGTTTTAACTCATATTGAGGGTAACAACAGATTCCAATTTGCTTGGGAAATAACTGTTTTATATATGCTCTGCCAGAAATCTTGCTAATCATGACTTCTTTCAATCTCAAGTTTCCTGTCTGGATAATAAATTATATGGGCCCTCTTGTTATAATAAAGGTAAAGCAAGTTTAAACAACAATGAGGATTCTTACCTTTATTTTTTTTGCCAATCAGATGAACAAACATTAAAAACCAAAAGAAACCCCACTGCA
>NW_006419062.1:0-912 GCF_000296735.1 Chrysochloris asiatica | reverse complement strand
AAGAGCTGCTTCCTCAAAGTAGAGTTGACAGTGATACAGTAAATGGACTAAAGCTTTCGGGACCTTCATTTGCTGATTGGACACAACTCAAAATGAAGAGAAACAGCTGTATACATCCATTAATTACTGGAACATGGAATATATAAAGTATGAATCTAGGAAAACTGGAAGTTGTCAAAAATGAAATGGAATGCATAAACATTGATATCCCAGGTTTTGTTGTTGTTGTTGTTAAATGCCATCAAGTTCATTCTGACTCAGCAACCCTGCATAGGGTTTCAGAGGAGCAACTGGATGGTTCACCATCCACCTTGAGGTGAACAGTCCAGTGCCTATCCTACAGTTCCACACTGGGAATCCATTCTAGGCATTAATGAGCTGAAATGGATGGATATTGGCCATTTTAAATTTTATAATCACACAGTTTACTATGCTGAGAATGACAAACTGAAGAGGAATGGCATCACATTGATTATCAAAAAGAACATTTCAAAATCTATCTTGAAGTACAACAATGTCTGTAATAGGATAATACCCATACAATAACAAGGAAGAACAATGAATAAAGCTATTATTCAAATTTATGCACCAACCACTAAAGCCAGTGATGTTGAAATTAAAGGGTTCTACCCAATTCTTCAGTCTGAAATTGATCAAACATGCAATCAAGATGTACTGATAATTATTGGTCACTGGAAGGCAAAGGTTGGAAACAAAGTAGAAGGATCAGTCATTGGAAAATATAGCCTTAGTGATAGAAATGATGCTGGAGATCAAATGATAGAATTTTTCATGACCAAATGAGTCCTTCATAGTAAATACCTTTTTTAAGCAACATAAAAGACAACTATACACATGGATCTTACCAGACAGAATACACAGAAATCAAATTGCCTACATCTGTGGAAAGAG
>NW_006419061.1:2574-3404 GCF_000296735.1 Chrysochloris asiatica | reverse complement strand
GTAGAATTCTTCTATTTCATCCTCACTGGCTTTAGTGGTTGGTGCATATTAAGTGAGCTTCCCTGTAAGTTCATAGATATTATCCTATCACAGACAGCATTGTAGCTCATGACTGATCTAGATAGGTTCCTTTTGATAATGAATACAATACCATTCCTCTTCAATTTGTCATTCCTGGCATAGTAAACCATGTGGTCATCAGATTCAATATGGCTAATACCAGTTCATTTCAGCTCACTAATGCCTAAGATATCAATGTTTATGTGTTCCATTTAATTTTTCACAATTTCCAATTTTCCCAGATTCATATTTCGTACATTCCATGTTCTAATTTTCAATGGATGTTAACAGCTATTTCTCTTCATTTTGAATTGTGCCCTATCAGCAAATGAAGGTCCCACGGGCTTTTCTCCCATGGGCTTTACTCCATTCACGTCGTTATGGTCATCTCTACTTGGAGGAGACAGCTCTTCCCCAGTCGCATTTTGAATGACTTCCAACCTGAGGGGCTCATTTTCCGGCACTATATCTGACAATGTTCCTCTGCTATTCATAAGGTTTTCAGTGACTAAATATTCAAAAAGTATTTCGTTGCTCTTTCTTCCTAGTCTGTTTTCATCTGGATGTTCATTTGAAACCTGTCCACCATGGGTGACCCTGCTGGTATTTAAAATACCAGTGGCATACCTTTCAGAATCATAGCAACTCACAAGCCACCACAATACAACAAACTGGCAGACAAGTGGTGGAGTCTGAATGTGAAAAATATGGAAAATAATGTTAAGATGTTTGACTGTCTTATGGATATTGATTTTACTTGCCTATTATGT
>NW_006419061.1:0-1194 GCF_000296735.1 Chrysochloris asiatica | reverse complement strand
AAAAAAAGGGAGGCGGACTAGAGGCAAATACTGTTAACTGATGGTGTATTGAGGGGATTGTAATCACTGCAATGAAACAAAATACAATTCATTGAGTGCATAACCAATGTTCTCCCATGTAAACTATCACTCAATTCACAATAAAAGCTTTAAAAATAACACACCAGGGACAGACTGTGGAACAGACCATCAATTGCTCAGGCTAACTGAAAGTGAAGAAAATTAAAACATGTCTATGAGAGCCAAAATATGACTTTGAACATATCCCACTGAACTTTAGAGATCATGTCAAGAACAGATTTGATACATTAGATACTAATCACCAAAGACCAAAGAGTTGTGGATGACATCAGGTATATAATCAAGAATATAACACAGAAAGAAAGCAAAAGGTAATTTAAAAATCAGGAAAGAAAGAGAAGATCAAAATGGATGTCAGAAGAGACTCTGAAACTTGCTCTCCAACATGAAGATTCTAACAAGAAGTCAAGAGTCGAACAGAAAATTTCAGAAGGAAGCTCAAGAAGAATGTGTATTGTGGTGTTGTTGAGTTGAATACTGTACACATCTATGAAGCCAAGTTACTTGATTGTGTTGTTTAGTACCTCTGTGCCTTTGTCAAATTTCTTTCTGGTTATTCTATCCTTTTTCAAAAGTTGTGTATTAAAATCTCCCACTATTATTGTAGATTTATCTATTTCTTTCTTCAGTTCTATTGGCATTTGCTTTATGTATTTTGGGGCTCTTTTGTTGGTAGTGCAGATATTTATTATGGTTATGCCCTCTTGTTCAATTGACCCTTTAGTCATGAGATAATGTCTTTATTTGTTTCTTATGCTGGTTTTATTTTATCAGACATTAGTATTGCCACTACTGCTCATTTTTATTGCAATTAGGTTGGTATATTTTTTACCATTAATTTTAAATCTGCTTTTGTCTTTGTGTGCAAGAGAGATAGCATATTGAAGGATCCTGTTTTCTAACCCATTCTGCCACTCTCTGTCTCTTGACTGGTGCATTTAATCTGTTGACATTCAGTGTAATTATCAAAAAGTATGAATTCATAACTTCCATTATGCTTGCTTTTTGTTGTTGTTGTTCTACATGCCTTCCTGTGCTAAGTTCATGTTTTTGTGCTCTTTCTAGTCAGTTTCTGCATAATTACAATGTTTCTATGTTCTTGGATTCTCATTT
>NW_006419060.1:2853-3468 GCF_000296735.1 Chrysochloris asiatica | reverse complement strand
ACCAAGCTGTTTTGACCATTGTAGCTGTGTAGTAAATTTTGAAGTCGGGAAGTGATAGGCCTCCAACCTTATTCTTCTTCTTAAGCAGTGTTTTACTTATCCTGGGTTTTTTCCTTTCCATGTAAAGTTTGTAATTGTTTTTCCATCTCTTTGAAGAATGTCATTGGGATTTAGATTGGGATTGCATTATATGTGTAAATTGCTATGGGCAGTATTGACATTTTCACACTGTTAAGTCTTCCTATCCAGGAACATGGTGCATTCTTCCATTTTTGTAAGTCCCTTTTGGTTTCTTGTAGTAGTGTTTTGTAGTTTTTTTTGTTTAAGTCCTTGTTTTCTCTGGTTATATTTATTCCTAGATGTTTCATACTTTGGGTGACTATTGTAAATGGTATTGCTTTCCTAATGTCTTTTTCAATGCAGTCATTTTTGGTTCCAACTGATTTTTGAATGTTGATCTTATATCCTGCACTTTGCTGAATCTTCCAATGAGGTCTAGTAGCTTTTTTACTGAGTCTTTGGTGTTTTCTATGTATAGGATCAGATCGTCTGCAAATAGGGAGAGTTTTACTTCCTCTTTGCCAATTTGGATGCCTTTAATTTCCCTGTCTTGCC
>NW_006419060.1:0-1250 GCF_000296735.1 Chrysochloris asiatica | reverse complement strand
TCCCCGCTTGACCCCACACAAAATGGCGGCTCCTGGAGCAGCTGAGCATCCTGAACCAGGAAGCAATGGATTTCTTGCTTCTGCCACAAACTCCCCAGCTGTAAGTCTTCCAACCTTCAAAATATTCCTTTATATGTGGTTCAGAGTACTGGGACCATTCCCTGAGCCTTCTTGGTCCTCTAGTCTGTTTTGTTCATGGCAGAGCTCGTCACTACACTTCCACTTGATCTGCCATCTTTTTCCGGAAGCCTCTGTGGAGCTTTTAATATTCTCCTCCAACACCATAACTCAAAGGCATCGATTCTTCTATGGTCTTCCTTATTCACTGTCCAGCTTTTGCATGCATATGAAGTTACTGAAAATACCATGGCTTGAGTCAAGCACACCTTAATCTTCAAACTGATAATGTCTGCTCTTCAACACTTTAAAGAAGTCTTGTGTAGAAAATTTGCCTAATGCAATATGTCATTTGATTTCTTGACTGCTTCTGTGAGTGTTGATGGTTGATCTGAGGAAAGTGAAGTCTTAGACAACTTCAGTCTTTTCTCCATTTATATGGATGTTGTTTGCCTATACTTTATTGACTATTCAGAGAGTTTCGACTGTGTGGATCATGACAGGCTATGGACAACATTGTGGAGAATGAGTTTTACAGAGAACTTAATTGTGCTCATGTTCTAACGTAACAAGGGAATAGTTTAAAATTAGGAAAAAATGTGTGCCATGGTTGTTTGCCTTTACCATACTTATTTAATCTGTTTGCTGAGCCAATAATCCATGAAACTGGTTTATATGAAGAAAAAAGTGGCATCAGGATTGGAGGAAGACTCAGTAACAACCTATGATATGCAGATGATACAACCTTGCTTGCTGAAAGTGAAGAGGACTTAAAATACTTACTGATGAAGATCAAAGACCACAGCTTTTGGTATTGATTGCACCTCAATGTGAAGAAAACAAAAACTCTAATCACCGGAGCAATAAATAATTATCATGATAAATGGAGCAAAGATTGAAGTTGTCAAAGATTTCATTTTTCTGGGATCCACCATTAATACTCAGGGAAGCAGCAGTCTAGAATTCAAATGATGTGTTTACATTAGGCAGATATGCTGCACAAGACCTTTTTAATTCAGACATGTTACCAGGAGGGTAAATATAAAGGTATGTTTGGAGGTTCGGAGGGTTTATAGCTGGGGAATTTGCAGGAGAATCCAGAAATTCATTATTTTCTGGATCAAGACACTCAG
>NW_006419059.1:2455-3241 GCF_000296735.1 Chrysochloris asiatica | reverse complement strand
GAGGGCATCAAGGAAGGTAGACTCTACACTGAGTAGTATCCAATCTGTCTAGGCAGGGGTAATGAAATGTGGCTAAGTCTCTTGTGAAACATGGTGAATAATTGCTATCAGGACTGATTGTGAGTGTTACAATGTAAAGGTAGATGTTTTGTAGGGAGTGATCAACTTTTTAGTCTAGTAGCGGAGGTCCCTAGGACCATCAAGGGGAAGAGAGGAGAGTGGGACCCTACCCAGAGAAGCAGTGATGGCCTGAAATGGAGGCAGAGATGATGACATGGAGAAATGGACCAGCTGACGACCGGGGGGCAAGCTTATAGTGTATACCCTTTGGTTGGTTGATGGAGTGGACTGTAACCATGGCAATGAAATGATAGGATGAATGTAAAACTAATGTTCTTCCATGTAAAACTAATGTTCTTCCATGTAAACTATCACATAATTCACAATAAAATATTTTTAAAATGAATTCAGTATAATGGCAATGTTAATCTCAGACAAAATAAATTTAAGGTATGCTCCCCCAAAAAGATCCCCCAAATTCAAACAACGCTGATAGAAAGAAGTTCAGTAGAAACACAGAGGAACTGAGTAACACAATCAACTTAACTGCATAAATGTGTACAGAACACTCAACACAATAGCATGACAATACACATTCTTTTCCAGAATAGACCAAGTGTTAGCCACAAAGCAAGTATCCATAATGAAAAAAATAAAAATATTAAAAAGCATATTCTCAGATCACATACATGAAAATTGAATTAACACCCTGCTTAAAAGTTACTG
>NW_006419059.1:0-1080 GCF_000296735.1 Chrysochloris asiatica | reverse complement strand
GGCTTTTCATATGCCTACATTGCCCAAGAAGAGACAGCAATTGCAGTCATATAGTTAAGCTACAATCTCGTCCTATAAAATCCCATAATCCAGCTAGGAAACATTATCAGCTGCTGTACACCAGGTAGTTAGCCAACACCTGTGACAGTTACTCTGAATAGAATGATAAGAAAAATGAACAGGGAATCCCATCTCTTGATCACAATGACCTGGAGACAATCAGAAAGCATAATAAAATACCAAAACATACATTCATCTAAGTATTAAAGTCACAGCCAACTACTGCATATGCCCAAGAAACAGGTGGCCATCTCTGAAGATGTCCAGAAACAAGAGAAATTGACTGACACAAATGATCTGGAGGTGACCTAGACTTCATATTGGAAGAAAGGCAGGTTTTAGAAATGCCTGAGAAGGAATTTAGAAAAATGATAATGAAATGTATCATAACACTTTACAGAGAGAGAGGCAGGGCTTGATGGCAGATTAGGGTAGAGGTGCAGTGAAGATCTCCATCAGCAATACTACAGAATACCAGATGAAGCAGGTTCAGGGGAGAGCACCAAAATTCTGAACCACATCTGTAAGAACACTTTAAAAGTTTGAAGGCTTATATAGCTAGTGAAACTTGTAATAGAATTAAGAAATCTTGTGCTTTAGAATCTGCTCGGCTCAGTGGTCTGGAGCCAACAACTTGGGCAAGACCAAGTGGAAGAGCAAACAGACCCATCAGGAATTAATGACCGTGGGAAAGACAGAGCAAAGGCGAAAATAGTATCTGTTCATTGGCTGCTACCTATCTGTGCACGACAATTCTGGTGACTAGAGGGGGTGCTTGAACGAGTGGACACCCCCCACCCCCACCACTGGAGGGTTCTTCCAACATGCATGCCCACAGATCCTCTCAGCATTCAAAGGAACTTGTTTGCTTCTTGGGTGCCTTGGAGTTGGTTCTGACATAGTGGCCCTGCACAGGGTTTCTGAGGCTGTGAATCTTTGCAGGAGCAGGGGGCCTCATTTTCTCTCATGGAATAGCTGGTGGTTTTGAGCTGCCAACCTTGGGGTTAGCAGCCCAATTAG
>NW_006419058.1:2359-3563 GCF_000296735.1 Chrysochloris asiatica | reverse complement strand
TGCTAAAATTAAGAGAGAAAAATACTGTTAACTGATGACACATGGAGGGGATTATAATCATTGTAATGAAAACAAGGTTTATGGTTTTTGTAATGTAAAACTTATGATCTGCCCTGTAAACTTTCACTCAAATCATAATAAAAACTTTGAAAAAATAAAAAGACATTAAAAAGTATATGGAAGGAAGTGGGGCTTGATAGCAGCTAGGGTGGAGTTACAGTGAAGTTTGCCATCATCCATACCACAGAATACCAGGCAAAGAAGACCCAGGGTAAGTCCCAAAGCTCGGAACTACATAGCTAGGAATATTTTAAAAGTTTGAAAGCTTATAGCTAATAGAACTTGAAGCTGAGGTTAAAAAAAAAATAGTGTAGTTTTGAATCTGCCAGGGTCAGAGGCCTGGAGCTGACATCTTGGGCGAGACTAAAGAACAAGATCAAGCGGAGGAGCAGAAACACCATGGAAAAATGCCTCGGAAACCTTGTTTGTTTGTTTTTTTCTGGTGCTGTTTACTGTTTTATATTTGCCCTTCTACCTTTGGGGGACTCTTTCTCTATATATATTAATGAAGAAGAGACAGCAACTGCTGCCATATAGTCAAGCTACAATCACACTCTATAAAATACCAAAATTCATGCAAAAACCAATATCAACTGCCATATAACAGGGAAACAGACAACACCTGTGAAAGTTGCTGTCCAAACTCAACCCATGTCTTCATTGCTTCTTTTGCCACATCATTTCCAATAACAAGTAGACCACGGTGGTCACCAGCAAGCATAATAAATTGCTACTGGTTTACCTTTGAGTTTCAGTCTTAGAAGGAGATTTTCTCTGATGGGGTTAGTTTTCCTGCCTTAAGAGCTCTGGTAGTATAGTGGTTACAAATTGGGCTGTGAACCGCAAGGTCAGCAGTTCAAAGCTACCAGCTGTTCCACAGGAGAAAGATGAAGCATTCTGTTCCCGTAAAGATTTACAGCCTTGGAAACCCTGTACAGGATCACTGTGAGTCAGAACTGACTCCAAGGCACATAACAACAACAAATGCCTCCAAAAGCAAGCAGGTTGTTTGATTTTCTAACAGCCAAACAATCTGTTTTTTTTTTCTGCTTGTCTTTTTTGCAATATGATTTTTCTGTTCTCTCAGCAGTTCAGAGTTGGTATGCATGTCTTTTCCAGTGTAAATGTCCTACATCAAAAGGAT
>NW_006419058.1:0-644 GCF_000296735.1 Chrysochloris asiatica | reverse complement strand
TCTCAATTCTATTCCTTTTATCTATCATTCATTGTACCAATACCAGGCTGCTTTGACCACGGTGGCCCTGTATTAAGTTTTCAAATCAGGGAGAGAAAGGCCTCTGACCTTGCTGTTCTTCTTAAGAAACACTTTCCATATAAGGTTTCTGATTTTTTTTTCCCCCTACTCGTTAAAGAGTGTTGTCAAAATGTGGATTGGGATTGCATAATATCTGTAGATTGATTTGGATAGTATGCCATTTTCACAATGATAAGCTTTCCTATCTGTGAGCATGATATATTCTTCTATTTTTGTAAATCTCTTTTGATTTCTTATAGTAGCATTTTGTAGTTTTCTTTATATGGTCTTTTCTTTCTCTGGTTAGCTTTATTTCTAAGTATTTGATTTTTGGGTGGCTACTGCAAGGTTGGTGGTTCAAACTCACCAGCTGCTCCTCGGAAACCCTATACAGGGTTGCTATGGGTCAGAATCGACTCAATGGCAATTAACAACAACATTGTAAATGATAAGGAGCTCTGGTAGCATAGTGGTTATGAATTGGGCTGCAAACCACAAAGTCAGCAGTTTGAAACTACCAGCTGTTCCGCGGGAGAAAGATGAGGCTTTCTGCTCCTGTAAAGATTTACAGCCTCGGAAATCCT
>NW_006419057.1:2880-3539 GCF_000296735.1 Chrysochloris asiatica | reverse complement strand
CAGTATATGGACATGTTGGACTCATCTGCCATGTAGCTAATACCCTGTATATGAACGTATTGGACTACTTTGCATTGTAGCTCTTTCTCAGTATATGGAGACGTTGGACACATCTGCCATGTAGATAGATCTCTATATATGGAATTGTTGCACTACCCTGCCATGTAGCTTGATCTCTGTATATGAACATATCGGTCTTGTTTGCCATGTAGCTAGCTGTAAGGATATGGACACGTTGGACACATCTGCCATGTAGCCAGTACTCTGTATGTGGAAATGTTGCACTACCCTTCCATGTAGTTAGCTCTCTTTATATAGACCAGTTGGACTAATCTACCTTGTAGCTAGAACTCTGTATATGGAAATATTGCACTACCCTGCCATGAAGCTAGCTCTCTCTATTTGAACATTTTGGACTCGTCTGCCATGTAGCTAGCTTTCTGTACATGGATATGTTGGACTGATCTGCCAGGTAGGTAGCTCTCTGTATATGAACATATTGTATTTTCTGCCATGTAGCTAGCTCTCAGTATATGGACGTGTTGAACTGATTTGCCATGTAGCTAGTGCCCTGTATAGGGAAATGCTGTATTACTCTGTCAAGTAACTAGCTCTCAGTATACGGACACATTGGACACATCTGCCATGGAGCTAGAACT
>NW_006419057.1:0-1254 GCF_000296735.1 Chrysochloris asiatica | reverse complement strand
ACTTCTCTGCCATGTAGCTAGCCCTCAGTATATGGACATGTTGGACTCATCAGCCATATAGCTAGTACCCTGTATATGGACATGTTGGACTGCTCTGACATGTAGCCAGCTCTCAGTGTATGCACACTTTGGACACATCTGCCATGTACCTAGAACTCTATATATGGAAATGTTGTGCTACTCCGCAAGGTAGCTAGTTCTCTGTATATAGAAAAGTTGAACTCATCTGCTTTGTACCTCGATATCTGTATATGGAAATGTTTCACTACCCTGCCATGTAGCTAGCTCTCTTTATATGGAAATTTTGGACTCGTCAGCCACATAGCTACCTCTCTGTACATGGATAATTTTTACTGATCTACCAAGTAGTTAGCTCTCTGTATATGAACATATTGGACTTGTCTGCCATGTAGCTAGGTCTCAGTATATGGACACATTGGTCACATCTTCCATGTAGCTAGAACTCTGTATATGGAAATGATGCTCTACACTGCCATGTAGGTAGCTCTCTGTATATAGACAAGTTGGACTCATCTGCCTTGTAGCTAGAAGTCTGAATATGGAAATGATGCACTACCTTGCCATGTTGCTAGCTTTCTGTATATGGACATTTTGGACTCATCTGCCATAGAGCTTTCTCTCTCCACCTGGATATGTTGGACTGATCTGCCAAGTAGGTAGCTCTCTGTATATGAACATACTGGACTTGGCTGCCCGGTAGGTGGCTCTCAGTATATGGACACATTGGACACAACTGCCATGAATCTAGTACCCTGAATATGAACATATTTGACTACTCTAACATGTAGCTAGCTCTCTGTATATAAACAAGTTGGACTCATCTGCCTTGTAGCTAGATCTCTGCATATGGAAATGTTGCACTACTCTGCCATGTAGCTAGCTCTCTGTATATGAACATATTGGACTTGTTTACCACATAGCTAGCTCTCAGTGATTGGACAATTTGGACACATCTGCTATGTAGATAGAACTCTGTATATGGAAGTGTTGCATTAATCTGTGTTGTAGCTAGCTCTCTGTATATAGACAACTTGGACTCATCTGTCTTGTAGCTAGATCTCTGTATATGGAAAGTATCACTACCCTGCCATGTAGTTAGCTCTCTGTATATAGATAAGTTGCAGTCATCTGCCTTGTAACTAGAACTCTGTATATGAAAATGTTGCATTACCCTGCCATGTAGCTAGTTCTCTCTACATGGATATGTTGTACTGATCTGACAAGTATATATAT
>NW_006419056.1:2152-3291 GCF_000296735.1 Chrysochloris asiatica | reverse complement strand
GGCTTTGCAGTCTGGTGCATTAACCCACAGTGCCACATCAGGAGTCCTAAAGCTATGTATAAATCTCTTCCAAATATATTTTTGAGGGGGAAGGGAATGATAAGACATTAATAAGCTCTAAGGAGATTTGTAATTTGGAAAGAAGATTCTTTATTTCAAATTAGCCTGTGTGTATAATAGTCTCTATTTTGTGTGTGTGTGTGTACATATGTAATTCTGGGATAAGTTAATTTGGTAATATTATTGTTACCTGGTATTTTTTTCTTCATTGACACACTATAAATGTGATATCAGTTTTGTATGCTTACTGTCTCTAGACACTTTTGCTTCCTACATAGTTCTTTGTAAGCTATGGTTTTAATAGTCCTTCTTTCTTGCATCTTAGCTTGTGGCTGCAGGTTTGCATTTATACACTACTCATTCCTGTATGTGAAATAAAAACAATAAACTGAAGACCTTCACCACATTATGTGCAGGTCATAGGTAAACTTGTAACAAAATGAACTAAAGTCTTAAATGACACCAGAACTCAAATAGGAGTCAGATTGTTTAAAATGTGGTAGAAATAATTACAATTAACAAAAAACAAGCCTACACATTGAAAAGACATTTATAGTCTAGATCGAAAGTAAGTAAACTAAGAAATTTGGGAGTCGTTTGGTTTTTGCAAATGAAGATTTATTCAAACACAGCCATGCCCTTGGCAAAGCTGAATGAACAGTTGTGACAAACTGTATTGTCTGCAAAGCTTAAAAGCTATTTGACCCTTTAGTAAAAAATTTATGGACCCTCGGTCTACATTTATAAATACAGAACTGTAGAGATAGTGTGTGATAATGATTCATTTCACAATCTTACTGTGATATGACTTATGAATAATAAATCTGAATAAGGTTTTTTGTCTATAAACAGAAAATTTTTTAGCAAATTTTCAATCTTTGACATGTTACAGTCTTCATTGTCTCATGAAATTATATATATCAGCTTTGATATTGAACAGGTTTTTCTGGTATAGTATTGTAGGATAAGCACTGAACTGCTAACTGTAATGTTGGTGGTTTGACATTACCAACGTCTCTTTGGAAACCCTATAAAGGGTCACTATGAGTTAGAACTGACTCCATGGCACTTAATAACAA
>NW_006419056.1:0-622 GCF_000296735.1 Chrysochloris asiatica | reverse complement strand
TTTCTGTATTACCTTTAGCAAAACTTTACTCGCTTGAGATACCAAAGAGATTGTCCGATGATTTCTGCATTCCATTGGGTCACCTCTCTTTGGAATGGACACAAATATGGATCTCTTCCTATCAGTCGGCAAGATAGTTGTCTTCCAGATTTCCTGGCAGAGATGAATGAATGCCTTCTTGAAAGATATCAAGTTGTATTCCATCAATTCCTGGTGCCTTGTTCTTGGCCGATTCCTTCAATGCACCTTGGACTTACTCCTTCAGTATCATTGACTCTTGATCATATGCTACTTCTTGAAATGTTTAAATATTAACCATTTCCTTTTGGTATAGTAACTTTGTGCATTTCTTCCATCTTCTCTTGATGCTTTCTGCATCATTCAATAATTTTCCTAGAGAATCTTTCAATAATGAAAGTCGAGGCTTGAATTTTTTCTTCAGTTCCCCCAGCTTTAGAAATGTTGAGCGTGTTCTTCCTTTTTGGTGTTCTGATTCCAGATCTTTGCACATTTTGTTGTAATATTTAGCTTTGTCTTCTTGAGCTGATCTTTAAAATTTTCTGTTCAGCTCTTGGACTTTCTCATTTCTTCCATTTGCTTTAATATCTTTCTACACTGGAGA
>NW_006419055.1:1851-3546 GCF_000296735.1 Chrysochloris asiatica | reverse complement strand
TTTTTCTCAACTGCATTGTATAGTGTTTTGATACCTTTTATAATCATTTTTAGGAATTCCTTCTCAGGCATTTCCAAAGTTTGCCCATCTTCTAGTATGGAGTGTAGGTCTCTTTCCAGCTCATTTGCCTCAGTCACTTTATCTCGTTTCTGGACATGTGCAGATATGGTAATCTTCAGGGGTTATGTGTGGACTTAATACTTAGATGGGTATGTATTTTGGTATTTTTTATGCTTTTTTAATGCCTCCAGGTAGATGTGATCAGGGAATGGGCTTCCCTTTTCACTCTTCTTCCTGAGAAGTTTCAAGCTACCACTGTTGGTCATTTTGACGTAACTTAGGATTTAATTTTTGGCCTATTTCCTCTTTTGTCTGCTTGTATGTCTCCACAATCCTCGTTCAGGCCTTTTTTCTAGTTTGAAACAGTTCAGGGCCGGCTCTGGCTGTTTGGTTTTAATTGGAAACTGTCTCTTTAAATTTCGAGAAGAACTTTGTGGATGTGTAGTAGAACCCTTTGAGGGTGGGGCTGGGGTGCCCACTAGTTCAGGCACACCTATAGTCACCAGAATGGAGGTGTGCAGATAGCAAGGGACCAATGAACAGATACCAGAATGTCCATACTTTTATCTCAGCGGTTCTGCCAGGTTTCTGTGGCCGCTCTGATCCTTCCCCTGCGTGATGTCACCCAAGATGGTGGCTCCTGGAGCAGCCAAGTGTCTCGGAATAGAAAGCAGTAGATTTCTTGGTTCTGCCACAAATTCCCCCAGCTGTGACCCTTCCAACCTTCTCAATATTACTTGATATGTGGTTCAGAGTTCTGGGACCAGCCCCTGAGCCTGCTTGGTCGGGTATTCTGTGTTGTTGTTGGCGGAGCTCCTTACTGCACTTCCACCCGATCTACCATCTTGTTTGTTCTTGGCCATTTTTTTTGCTTGCTTTTTAAGTAACACTTCTCTTTTTCATATCTGATTTCAGGATTCTTTCCTTGTCCTTGATTTTGGAGAACTTGATTATGAAAATTCTTGGTGATCTTCTTTTGGGATCTATCCTTCCTTGGGTTCATTGAGCTTCTTGAATGCTTGTCTTTTCATTTTTCAGGATGTTAGGGAAATATTCTTCTAGAAGCTTTTCAAGTATCTCCTCTGTGGACTTGTGTGATTCTTCCTGTTCCAGAATGACAATAATTCTTAACTTGTTCCTCCTCATGTTTTCCAGCATGTATCTTAAACTTTTTCAGATTTTTTAAATCCTTTTTTCTGCTTACTCTTGTATCTTACCAGTATTGAGAGATTAGTCTTCCAGCTTACTGGTTCTGGCTTCTATCTCGTCATTTCTACTTTTTTGCCCTTTTAGTGTGTTGTCCATTTCTGTTATTTTATTATTAATCATTTGGACCTATTTTTTCAGGTTTTGAATTTTTTCCAATGCTGTGTCTAGCTTATTTGATTGTTCCTGTAGCGCTTTCCTGACTTCTTCCTTATTTTTCTCAAACCCTTTTTGGAGACTTTGAATGCACTTCAACATCATTTTCCTGAATTCCTTCTCAGGCAATTCCAAGGCCTGCCCTCCTTCCAGTGGAAGTCTGGGTCTACATCTAGCTCATTTGTGTTGGTTACTCTATCCTATTTGTGGACATGTGCTGAGATGGTTGATTGTTTCTTGGGCATCTTCAATAATTAGGTTTTCAGTAATTAA
>NW_006419055.1:0-1291 GCF_000296735.1 Chrysochloris asiatica | reverse complement strand
CTGTTTTTAAAGCAGTTCTTGGGGACTCCTCCTATTTCTGCAATTCTGGACCCAGAAATCTTTGCTCGGCAGATCTGTGGCACATGCGTAGTAGAACTCACTGGAGGTAGAGAGGTGTAGGAGGGGGTGTCCACTTGCTCAGACACCCCATCTAGTCACCAGAGTAGAGGTGCACAGACAGTGAGAGACCAAAGAACAGAGAAGGGAAAAAAGGGGGGAAAAAAAGAAAGTCTACACCTTTATCTCAGATGATTGTTCAAAAGTGTTCAGTGGGAGGGTTTTTCTGACCCTTCATCCATTCTGTCACACCCAAGATGGCCACTCCAGGGGCTGGCTGGGTGCTGCTGATCAGTAAACAACATTTATTGCCTCTGCTACAAATTCCACTGGCTATAAGCCTTTGAACTTTCTAAATATTCCTCTATATGTAGTTCAGAGTTCTGGGACCATCTCCTGAACTTGCTTTATCCAGCATTCTTTGTTGTTACTGGCAGAGCTTTGTACTGCATGTCTCCCTAATTCATCATTCATACTTTTACTAAAAGTTTTTTTATGGTGGTGGTTGTTTATCTGATATTCAAATTTAATACTTATACTGTATTTTATCAAGATATTCCATCCTAGTTAACAAGGATAAAAAAAAATTAAATGCTTTATAAAATATATATTCTACTGTGTTTTTTTGAAGGCTCATATAACAGTTTGTGCTCTCATCCAACAATTGTACACAGGTTGTTCAGTGACATTTGTTGGCATTCTTCACAATGGGTGGACTTTCTTGTTATTTTTGTTCTGGTTGTTCCATTTCTATTAATGTGGTTCTGACCCTCCAATATTCTCTTCTATGTTGGTAGCGTAGTGGTTACGAATCGGGCTTCAAACCGCAAGGTCAGCAGTTTGAAACTACCAGCTGTTCCTGGGAGAAAGATGAGGCTTTCTGATCCTGTAAAGATTTACAGCCTCAGAAACCCTGTACAGGGTCTCTATGAGTCAGTTCTGACTCCAAGGCAGATAACCACCACCACCACATGTTTTAAATAGTTGCTGACCATTTGGTCTTAGACAGTTGATTTTTTAAAGGAGCCACAGTAAGTGCGTTAAGTGCCGTTGAGTTGGTTCTGACCCATAGTGACCCTGTACAGGGTTTCCGAGGCTGTAAATCTTTACGGGAGTAGAAAGCCTTATCTTTCTTCCTCGGAGAGGCTGGTAGTTTCGAACCGCTGACCTTAAGGTTCGCAGCCTGATTCGTAACGACTATGCTACCAGAGTTCCTTAACATATATATGTGTGT
>NW_006419054.1:2344-3495 GCF_000296735.1 Chrysochloris asiatica | reverse complement strand
ATAGGACTTGAAATCAAGTGAAATTAATGGTACTTAACAATAATAACGTCTGGGTTGAGTTTTGGGTGATGCTTGTCATACATTCTAATCTCAGTGTTCTCTGTGGTTGTTGATTTACTGTCCAAAGAACTCCTTTAGTATTTTTTTTTTTGTAAGATTGGTCTATTTCTTTTCTTTTTTAATCTTTTATTGTGAATTGAATGAAGGTGTACAGAGCAGATCATCAGTTTTACATTCAACAAATCATACACTTTGTTTTATATCAATGATTGCAACCCCTTCCATGTACTATGTTATCCCATATACTCCCTGTGATATTTGTTTGTGTCAATCTTCTTTTCCACGCCTTCTGAATTTTGTCCCTTCTAAATGCTGCCCCTTTGATCCTAAACAGTTTATCATTCCATAGTGTACATGGTATACATTAGTGTTGTTGTCCCTTCTATATGCCTAACTACTGTTTTACTAGAAATTGAACCAGTAGAGTAAGTTCAGTTCCAGACATGAAAGGTAACCAAGGGCTATAGTCTCAGGTTCTTCCAGTCTTTTTCTCTTATTTTCAATAAGCCTGGTGTTTTGTTTTTGTTTTTTTATACTTTTGAGTTTTGTTGAACATTTTATCCCATTCCCTCTAGAGCCTTCTAATATGATCACTATCAGAAGAGTTGGTAGTGGTAGTCAAATGCCATCTAGCTGTCTGGTCTCAGGGTTGTATAGATTGATGCTCATGTGTTCCATTAGTCCACTGGACTAATTAATTCTGAGAGTCTTTTATCACTCTTCTTTCCTCTACTCAAGTAGAGATCAATAGTTGCAAGGTTGGTCTGGTTTTCATAAATTCTTTTAACTACTGTTTATCAAGAAATGTTCTAATTTCACCATCATATTTGATGGACAGTTTGGCTGGGTATATGATTCTTAGTTAGAAATTTTTTCTTTCAAACTTTTATATATGACATCCCATTTTCTTCTTGCATGCACAGTTTCTGCTGAGAAATCAGATCTTAGCCTTATTAGTTCTCCTTTGTAAGTAAGTTTTAGTTTTTCCTAAGCTGCTCTCAGAATTCTTTCCTTGTCTTGATTTTGAAAAGTCTCATTATACTGTCTTAGTGATTTTCTTTTGGGATCTATCCTATTTGGATTTCATTCAA
>NW_006419054.1:0-549 GCF_000296735.1 Chrysochloris asiatica | reverse complement strand
ATGAAGCTACTGAAAATACCTTGGCTTGAGCCAGGCATACCTCAGTTGTCAAACTGACATCATTGCTCTTGAACATTTTAAAGAGGTCTTGTGCAGCAGATTTGGGTAATGCTAAATGTCCTGGTGTGGCCCTGTGGGCTAATGAATCAGACTGCAAAGTTGTTTGAACTGCAAGGTTTAAGCTCACCAGCTGCTCCATGGAAACCCTATACAAGGCTGCTATATATTGGAATCAACTCGATGGCAGTTAACAACAATAACAAATGTTATTTGATTTATTGACTGTGACATCAATTAGTGTTGATAGTGGAGACAAGCAAAATATTTTTGCTCCTATCAAAGAGAAGTTGGTATTGTCCTGACATTGATGCCAGGACACATAATCTTCAAGAAATATGCTGACTATATACTGAAAAAACACAAGGTCCTTTCCCCAGAGCCAACTAAAAGAGAAAAACTTGCCCTAGAGACAGTACTCTGAATGTTTTAAAAACTTCTAGCTTCCTAAACTGTGAGACAATAAATATCTGCTTGTTAAAGCCATCCATT
>NW_006419053.1:2326-3138 GCF_000296735.1 Chrysochloris asiatica | reverse complement strand
ACCTGGAGCAGCTAGTGGAACAGAAGCTACTTCTTCAAAGAAAGACCAGCAGTAAAAATAAAAAACAAAAATGGCAGTCTGACTAGCTACTAACTGGTTCACTGGGGAACCATCAATCAAATCCCTTGTATCAAATCCCTTCTGGACAAACTCCCCTCCAAGACTGAAACTCAAAGGGAACACATGAGCCAGCATGTCAGCTTGTGGGTGACCACATTGGTCTACTGGTGAGTGGAAGATGGGGAAAGACAGCATTGAAGACATGGGCTGTTTTAATAACAGGTTTCCAGAAAAATATGTGTTTGACCATGTTCCAAAAACTCCCATTGACCTGAGAGATGAGAGAGAAGAGGAAAGGCTGGTTTGTCCAAAGTATAGTGAGACCTAGGGACTCCTGAGCCCATGGACAAGAACATAGCCATGGAGGGCTAGAGCTGAGGATGAAGCGTCCAGCTGATATAAAGTGAGGGGAGACACACAAGAATACCCAAACTTGTATATAGTACCCATTCAACATAGCTTTGATGTCTTGATGATCAGAACTGGACTAGAGGAAGATAAACAAATTTTGATTGAGAAAACAAGTGTAAATTGCTACAATTTGATGAACTTGACCTATAATTATGGATATAGTAGCTCAAAATATCAACTGAGAGGGAAGGAGTCTTCACATCAAGTATCAATCCTATCACCTCTTTATATAGGATTGATTGATTGTTGTTGTTGTTAAGTGCTGTGGAGTCAGTCCCAACTCATAGCGACCCTGTACAGGGTTTCTGAGGCTGTAAATCTTTATGGGAGCAGAAAGCATC
>NW_006419053.1:0-526 GCF_000296735.1 Chrysochloris asiatica | reverse complement strand
AAAGTGCTACAAGAGCAATCAAACAAGATAGATACAGCATTGGAAACAATTCAAAACCTACAGAAAGAGGTCCAAGCAATCAATAACAAAATGGCAGAAATAGAAAACATTCTGGAAGGGCAGAGGAATGGAGTAGATGAGATGGAAGGAAGCATCAGCAAGCTGGAAGACAGGTCTTTCAATATCACTAAGATAGAAGAACAAACACAAAAAAGGATCAGAAATTCTGAAGATGGTATAAGATTCATGCTGGATAACATGAAGAGGAATAATTTAAGATTATTGGCATTCCAGACCAAGAAGAATCACACAAGTCCACAGAGGAAATAGTCGAAGAACTACTGGAAGACAATTTCTCCAACAGCCTGAAAAGCAAAAAAATTAATGTACAAGAAGCTCAATGAACACCAAGAAAGGCAGACCCAAAAAGTAAATCACCAAGAAATATCATAGTCAAGCTCTCCAAACTCAAAGATAAGGAGACGCTTCTGAAAGCAGCCAGAGAAAACAGAAAGGTCACATACAA
>NW_006419052.1:2620-3592 GCF_000296735.1 Chrysochloris asiatica | reverse complement strand
CATGCTGTTATAGATATGCTGGTGATAATGGTAGGCCCTCTAGAAGTTAGGAAACAGATTCACATTCATCAGAGCAAAAGGCCTATGATGGCTTGCAGACCTGAGAAACTGCTTTAAACTGTACAACTATATTAAACTATGTATCTTTGACTTTATTAGCATGAAACTAGATACGTTGTCTTCTTGAAGGGAATCATCGTAAAAAAAGGTGTTTCCTTGTCCTTGATATAGTTAGGAGTTGTATTGGTGTGCTGTTCTGGACTATGTTATCCTTACAAGAATAGTTAGCATCTTGAAAATCAGTCGCTGGTAGTTGCAGAAGCAGCAGTAGGCATGTGACAAGGAGGCTCAGTCATAAAAGTTGGCGGTGGATTTGATCCTGATGGAGTGACTGGCATAAACACAGGAGTGTCTGTTGATGTCTGTAAGGTTAGGAAGGTGACATTGGACAACAGCTTATCAATCTCTATATTAAAAGGTTTTAAGCTTATGTTAAGAGCTGTGATAACAGCTATAATATTATCAAAGTCTATTTTAATATCACTTTTAATATTTCTAACCTGATGGTCTTTGGAGAGATCATCAGAATCCTTGGCCCCTAGTTCCTTACTCTGTTTGCACTCTGCATGCTGCTCATGGGTCCTTCACAGGTCAGCCTATCTGGCTCTGTTATGAGATTTGGTGTTGCAAGTGCCATTTCTTGCCTTTGAATCCTTTAGCACAGTGGGTTCTGTTGACACTATTAGTGCTTTGAGGTGGTGACTTGGGCAAGGTTTTATTGATCTTAATAGTTGTAAGTCTTCTTAGAACCTTGTTGAATGCTTCAAGATGAGATCTTTTAAATGTGCATTTGTTAATAGTAGACCAGCTCCTCCTCAGAATCCCTATACAGGGTCACCAGCCACTCCTCGGAAGCCCTTCATATACAGCATTTGCTCTTCAAGCCATGTCACTCACCCTTCAGTCTTCACC
>NW_006419052.1:0-565 GCF_000296735.1 Chrysochloris asiatica | reverse complement strand
CTTGACTGGTACATTTAATCTATTTACATTTAGTGTAATTATCAATAGGTATGGATTGACAGTTATTATTTTTCTTTATATTTTATGTGTGTGTGCTGCTGCTGCTGGATTTTTTGTCCCATATAGTTTTCTATACTGAATTCATTTCTTTGTGGGGTTTCTTTTCATTTTCATTTCTGTTGTGTTAATGTTTACTAAAGCTTTTTGGTTTTTCTTTAAATTTTGATGTGCAAGTGTATTATTTTTCTTTCAAGTAACCCTATAATTAATTTTTGTTCTGCTAAACAGTCTGTTTTATCTTGAAATCTATCTGGCTTCATTGCCATTTGGAAGTTCTGTATTTACACTATGCCTTCTTTTTGCTTTGTGGTTGACTTCATTATACATTGATATCTCTGGTTCCCTAGTTTCAGTCTTGTAAGTTTGTTTTACTTTAAATACTTCTATTCCTGGATTGAGTTCTGGGTAGTATGGTCATGTATGATAATCTCAGGTTGTTGTCTACTGTTTTTGATTCTCAGTCCGAAGAACATCTTTTAGCATTTTTTGTAAAGTTGGTGTGGTC
>NW_006419051.1:2564-3109 GCF_000296735.1 Chrysochloris asiatica | reverse complement strand
CGTGGTTCTGATTTTATTTTTTTCTTTGGTGTCGGGTAATTGGTGCACTCACTGTTTGTCCACCTCCATTCGGGTGAATAGAGGTAGGGGCTGAGCCAAGTGGCAACAACCCACTGTCATCACTGGTGGTTTCTTCTGCCAGGAATATGCACACTCAGCCCAAGCTGAGATGCGGATATGCCTCCTATTTGGTCTGCTTTTTATCACTGGTTTGAAAGGAGTCCTGGCATAGCGCTGTGGGATAAGGCACTACACTGCAAAGCCTTTTGAACTGGAAGGTAGGTGGTTCAAGCTCACCAGCTGTTCCTTGGAAACCCTATAAGGGTTGCTACGAGTAGGAATTGACTCAATAACACCTAACAACCAGGAGAGAAGGACAGAAGTTACTAAAAGAGAATTAGGAATTAAACACATATTAAACTACAGATTTATTTATTTTTACTTCTTCCTCTTTTTCTTCTCCGCCCCCCTCTCCCTATTTTGTGATTAGAGACTGATGTATTCAGTCTTGTTTTTGCTGGTGTTGCATTATTTTCTTCTGTTTT
>NW_006419051.1:0-553 GCF_000296735.1 Chrysochloris asiatica | reverse complement strand
GGTGATATTAATACACTACTTTCAAAAATGGATAAAACAACCTGAAAGAAACTTGACAAAGACACAGAAGAACTAAACAATACAATCAGCCAACTGGACCTCATAGATGTGTACAGAGCATTCAACCCAACAACTGCATAATACACATTCTTTTTAAGTGTACATGGAATATTCTCCAGAATAGACCATGTTCTAGGCCACACAAAAAAATCTACATTAATTTACAAATATCAAAATACTACAAAGCATCTTCTCAGATCACTAAGTTATCAAATTAGAAATCAACAATAGGGAAGACCAAGGATATCAAGTCAAATACATGGAAACTGAATAACGTCCTGCTGAAAAGCAACTGCGTAGTAAAAGAAATTAAACGTGAATTCGAAAAGTTTCTAGAAATAAATGAGAATGAATACACAACATACAAAAATCTTTGGGACATGGCAAAAGCCGTGCTAAGAGGATAATTTATTGCAATAAAAGCACACATCCAAAAGAAGAAAGAAATAAAATTAACACATTAACACAGCATCAACAACAATTAGAAACAGAC
>NW_006419050.1:1564-2575 GCF_000296735.1 Chrysochloris asiatica | reverse complement strand
AAGAGGCCTTGAATGGAGCAATACTATTGTTGATGTCAGATGGATCTTGGCTGAAAGCAGAGAATACCAGAAAGATGTTTACCTGTGCTTTATTGACTGTGCATAGGCTTTTGATTGTGTGAATCATGAAAGGCTATTTACAACATTGCAGAGAATTGAGTACTCTGGAACACTTAATTGTGCTCATGAGAAACCTGAACATAGATCAGTAGGCAGTTGTTTGTAAAGAACAAGGTAGCATCAAATGGTTTAAAACCAGGGCAGGTGTGCACCAGGGTTGTGTTCTTTTACTATATTTATTCAATCTGTATGTTGAGCAAATACACAGAGAAGCTGGATTATATGAAGAAAACTATGACATCAGTTTTAGACAGAGACTAATTAAACAACCTCAGATATGCAGATGATACAACTTTGCTTGCTGAAAACAATGAAGGCTTAAAATAGTTACTGATGACAGTCAAAGACCACAGCCTTCTAAATGAGTTGTACCTCAGTGTAAATCAGAAAAAATCCCTACCACTGGACCAATAAACATCCATATAAATGGAGAAAGATTGAAGTTGTCAAAGACTCTATTTTGCTTGGATCAACCATCAATATTCATGGAAGTAACAGTCAAGAAATTAAATGACAAATTGCATTAGACAAACCTGCTACACAAATCTTCTTTAAAGTGTTCAAGAGCAAAGAAGTAAGTTTCAGGACTAAAGTGCACTGGATCTAAACCATGGTATTTTCAATAGCCTCATGTGCATGTGAGATTTAGACAGTGAATAAGGAAAACTGTAGAAGATTTAATGCATTTGAATTATGGTGTTGGAGGAGAATATTAAAAGTACCATGGACTGCCAGAAGAATAAATCAATCTGTGTTGTAGAAGGTACAGCCAGAGTGCTCTTTGGAGGCCAGGATGGCCAGACATTTTCTCTTATACTTCAGATATATTATCAGGAGGTACTAGTCCCTACAGAAAGATATCATGTTTGGTAAAGTGAGGATTGGAGAAAA
>NW_006419050.1:0-1024 GCF_000296735.1 Chrysochloris asiatica | reverse complement strand
GGCACAAATATGGATCTCTTCCAATCAGTCAGCCAGATAGTTGTCTTCGAAATTTCTTGGCAGAGATGAGTGAGTGCTGCCTCATTTTTTTGAAATATTTCAATTTTTATTCCATCAAATCCTGGGCCTTGTTCTTTGCCAATTCCTTAAATGCACCTTGGCTTCCTCCTTCAGTATCATTGGCAATTGATCATATACTATTTCTTGAAACGGTTGAATATTAACCATTTCCTTTTGGTACAGTGACTCTGTATTCCTTCCATCTTCTTTTGATACTTTCTGCATCATTCAATAATTTGCCCAGAGAATCTTTCAATAACAAAAGTCAAGGCTTGAATTTTTTCTTCAGTTCCCTCAGCTTGACAAATGCTGTGCATGGTCTTCTTTTATGGTTTTCTGATTCCAGACCTTTGCGCATTTTGTTGTAATACTTGGCTTTATCTTCTCAAGCTGATCTTTGAAATTTTCTGTTCAGCTCTTGTATCTCCTCATTTCTTCCATTTGCTTTGGCATCTCTACACAGGAGAGCAAGTTTCAGTGTCTCTTCTGACATCCATTTTGACCTTTTCCTTCTTTCTTATCTTCTCAATGATTTTTTGCTTTCTTCATGTATGATGTTCTTCATGTCATCCCACAACTCTTCTGGTCTTCGGTCTTTAGTGTTCAATGTATCAAATCTGTTCTACAGATGATCTGTAAATGTTAGGTGGGATATATTCAAGGTCATATTTTGGCTTTCATAGACTTGTTTTCATTTTCCTCAACTTCAGTTTGAATTTGCGTATGAGTAACTGGTGGTCTGTTCCACAGTCTGCCTCTGGCCTTGTTTTGACGGATGATATGGAGCTTCTCCATCATCTCTTTCCTCAGATGTACTCAGTTTGATATCTATGTATTCCATCTGGTGAGGTCCATGTGTATAGTCATCTCTTATGTTGTCTAAAGAAGGTATTTGAAATGAACAAATCATTGGTTTTGCAGAATTCTACCATTTCTCCAGCATCATTTCTATTACCAAGGCAAT
>NW_006419049.1:2936-3441 GCF_000296735.1 Chrysochloris asiatica | reverse complement strand
CCAAGATGGCCAAACTTCATGTCTCATACTTTGGACATATTGTCCGGAGGGACCAGTTTTTGTAAAAGGATATCATGTTTGATAAAGTAGAGGGTCAGAGAAAAAGACGAAGACCCCTAATGAGATGGGTTGGCCAAGTGGCATCATCGATGAACTCAAGCATGACAATAGTAGTGAGGTTGGCCCAGGATCAGGCAGTGTTTCATTCAGCTTGTTATGGGTCGGTACTGACTTTATGACACCTAACAACAACAACAATGGGCAAAATGGTGTGGTGCTGCCGGTTAATGAGTTAAACTGTAATGTCGATTTGGGCCATTAAGGCCAGCAGTTCAAACTCACCAGCTGCTTCTTGGAAAACTGTGCAGGGACTCTGTACAGGGTTGCTATAAGTAGGATCCCAACTCAACCTCACTTAACAACAACCACCTCAGTGGGCAAATATTGAGTTATCCAGGAAGTATCAAAAGAAGATGGGAGAGGGAGAACAAACAAGATGGCAGAT
>NW_006419049.1:0-1171 GCF_000296735.1 Chrysochloris asiatica | reverse complement strand
GATAAATATACATGAAGGGGAGGGGAATGGAAGAACAAAGTGGATGGGAAAACAATTAGGCAGGTTTGCATGGGCTAAGTGGGACAGAGGTAAATAATGATGTATGCCCAACCTTGGAAAAACAGGGCTCTGGGATACAGGAATTGAGACATGGTTGGAATGGGGAAAAGGGAGGAAATAATGTTAAGATGCTTGCCTGTCTTTTGAGTCTTGGTTTCCCTTGCATATCATTATAAAATAGACACTAGATGGGGAGACAAAAGGAACAGTCAGAAATATTACCATAGAAAGCTTGTAAGTCCATCTTCTGCCTATAACTGATTGGAATACCTAAAATGGGGCTACACTGTGCCCAGTGAAAGGAGCTTTCTTGTAGCCTCTGCATTACATCCAGAGTCTTCTGAGATAGGAAATTCCCACTTGAAAGGATGGGCAGACCAGCCTGGAATGGCTAGAAGAGCAGAAGATACTTCTTAAAAGAAAGACTGACAGAAAAAACACAAAACAATATAGGCAGACTGACTGATTACTACAAGAACAAGCAAGTTGCTCATACAGGAGACATCAAGGCATATGGTTGGGTCACCTCATAGCAAACCCCCTTACATGACTAAGACTCAGTGGGAGTATATACTCTGATTGAAAACCATGTTCACCACTGATAAGTAGAAATGAGGGAAAAACAGCACTGAAGCTGTGAGCTAAGCTCTGCAATGTTCAATAGACTACTGTGAACCCAGGGGAAGACCTGGTTGGCCAGCAGTGTGGCAAGACATGGGGACTCTTCAGCCCAGAGTCAGTGACATAGCCACAGAGAACTAGAGTGGAGAGTGAAGCATCCAGCTGATAAGAAGAGAGGGCATATGCACAAGAACACTCAAACTTGCAGATAAAACCCACTTGACCTGGCTTCAATGACTGGATGGTCAAAGTTCAACTAGAAGAAAATAAAAAAAGAAAAGGGGGAACAAACAAGATGGTGAATAAGGTGGAAGTACAGTAAGGAGCTCTGTCAGGAACAACACAGAATACAGGACCAAGCAGGCTCAGGGGGTGGTCCCAGAACTCTGAACTACATATAAAGGGATATTTAGAAGGTTGGAAGGCTTACAGCCAGGGGAATTTGTAGTAGAAGCAATAAATCCATTGCTTTCTAATTCAAAACGCTAAA
>NW_006419048.1:3722-4402 GCF_000296735.1 Chrysochloris asiatica | reverse complement strand
ATGTTGGACTCATCAGCCATGTAGACAGGTTTCTCTGCATGAATATGTTGGACTCATATGCCTGAAGCTAGTCCTCTATATATACACTAGTTGGAGTCCTCTTCCATGCAGCTAACTCTCAGGACATGAACATGTTGGACTCATCTGCCACGTTGCTGGAACTCTGTATATGGACATGTTGGACTACTCTGTCATGAAGCTAGCTCTCAGTATATGGACACGTTGGACTCATCTGCCATATAGTGAGAACTCTGTATATGGATATGTTGGACTACTCTGCCACGTAGCTAGCTCTCAGTATATGGACATTTTGGACTTGTTTGTATTGTAGCTAGCTCTCTTTACATGGATATGTAGTACTGATCAGCATTTTTTAGCTCTCTGTATATGAACTTATTGGATTGTCTGCCATGTAGCTACCTCTCTGTATATGGACATGTTTGACTCATCAACCATGTAGCCAGCTCTCTGTGTATAAACATGTTGGACTCATCTGCATTGTACCCAGCCCACTAAACATACACATGTTGGACTTACCTGCCATGTAGCTTGAACTCTGTATATGGACATTTTGGAATACTCTGCCATGTAGCTAGCTCTCAGTATATGGACACGTTGGACTCATCTGCCATGTTGCTAGAACTCTGTGTATTGAAATGTTAGACTACTCTGCCATGTAG
>NW_006419048.1:0-622 GCF_000296735.1 Chrysochloris asiatica | reverse complement strand
TGCCATATAGTTAGTTCTCTGTGCATGGATATGTTGGAATAATCTGCTAATATGGATGTTGCTCTCTGTATATGAACATTTTGGACTTGTCTGCCATATAGCTTACTCTCTGTACTTGGACATGTTGTACTCATCAGCCATGAAGCCACCTCTCTCTACATGAACATGTTGGACTCATCTGCCTTGTAGTCCTCTTTATATACATATGTTGGACACCTCTACCATGTAGGTAGCTCTAAGTATATGGACATGTTGGATTCATCTGCCATGTATCTAGTACTATGTATATGGACATGTTGGACTACTCTGTTATGAAGCTAGCTCTCAGTATATGGACACGTTGGACTCATCTGACATATAGCTAGAACTCTGTATATGGATATGTTGTTCTACTCTGCCATGTAGCTAGCTCTCTTTATATGGACATTTTGGATTGTCTGTAATGTAGCTAGCTCTCTGTACATGGATATGCAGTACTGATCAGCATTTTGGTAGCTCTAGGTATATGAACACTTTGGATTGTCTGACATGTAGCTAGCTCTCTGTATATGGACATGATTGACTCATCAACCATGTAGCCAGCTCTCTGTATATGAACATGTTGGACTCATCTGCCTTCAAG